>NW_027440675.1:0-71890 GCF_031893055.1 Leptodactylus fuscus | reverse complement strand
TATGGGGAAAATCAAACTCCGACATGATACAAGTTGCAAGATCACCCGGCTAGCCTATGATGGGCTGTCACTAGATAGGCTTAACTGTCAACTTTCCCATGGCTGCGTCGTTCTCAGCCCGAGCTACACTCAAGAGTACACGATCAATGAAGCGCTATGGGGAAAATTAAACTCCTGCTTGATAGAAGTTGCCGAGTAAACGATCAATGAAACTCTATGGGGAAAATCCAACTCCGGCATGATACAAGTTGCAAGATCACCCAGCTAGCCTATGATGGGCTGTCACTAGATAGGCTTAACTGTCAACTTTCCCATGGCTGGGACCTTCTCAGCCAGAGCTACACTCAAGAATACACGATCAATGAAACCCTATGGGGAAAATCAAACTCCGACATGATACAAGTTGCAAGATCACCCAGCTAGCCTATGATGGGCTGTCACTAGATAGGCTTAACTGTCAACTTTCCCATGGCTGCGACCTTCTCAGCCAGAGCTACACTCAAGAATACACGATCAATGAAACCCTATGGGGAAAATCAAACTCCGACATGATACAAGTTGCAAGATCACCCAGCTAGCCTATGATGGGCTGTCACTAGATAGGCTTAACTGTCAACTTTCCCATGGCTGCGACCTTCTCAGCCAGAGCTTCACTCAAGAATACACGATCAATGAAACCCTATGGGGAAAATCAAACTCCGACATGATACAAGTTGCAAGATCACCCAGCTAGCCTATGATGGGCTGTCACTAGATAGGCTTAACTGTCAACTTTCCCATGGCTGCGTCGTTCTCAGCCCGAGCTACACTCAAGAGTACACGATCAATGAAGCGCTACGGGGAAAATTAAACTCCTGCTTGATAGAAGTTGCCGAGTAAACGATCAATGAAACCCTATGGGGAAAATTCAACTCCGGCATGATACAAGTTGCAAGATCACCCAGCTAGCCTATGATGGGCTGTCACTAGATAGGCTTAACTGTCAACTTTCCCATGGCTGCGACCTTCTCAGCCAGAGCTACACTCAAGAATACACGATCAATGAAACCCTATGGGGAAAATCAAACTCCGACATGATACAAGTTGCAAGATCACCCAGCTAGCCTATGATGGGCTGTCACTAGATATGCTTAACTATCAACTTTCCCATGGCTGCGTCGTTCTCAGCCCGAGCTACACTCAAGAGTACACGATCAATGAAGCGCTATGGGGAAAATTAAACTCCTGCTTGATAGAAGTTGCCGAGTAAACGATCAATGAAACTCTATGGGGAAAATCCAACTCCGGCATGATACAAGTTGCAAGATCACCCAGCTAGCCTATGATGGGCTGTCACTAGATAGGCTTAACTGTCAACTTTCCCATGGCTGCGACCTTCTCAGCCAGAGCTACACTCAAGAATACACGATCAATGAAACCCTATGGGGAAAATCAAACTCCGACATGATACAAGTTGCAAGATCACCCAGCTAGCCTATGATGGGCTGTCACTAGATAGGCTTAACTGTCAACTTTCCCATGGCTGCGACCTTCTCAGCCAGAGCTACACTCAAGAATACACGATCAATGAAACCCTATGGGGAAAATCAAACTCCGACATGATACAAGTTGCAAGATCACCCAGCTAGCCTATGATGGGCTGTCACTAGATAGGCTTAACTGTCAACTTTCCCATGGCTGCGTCGTTCTCAGCCCGAGCTACACTCAAGAGTACACGATCAATGAAGCGCTATGGGGAAAATTAAACTCCTGCTTGATAGAAGTTGCCGAGTAAACGATCAATGAAACTCTATGGGGAAAATCCAACTCCGGCATGATACAAGTTGCAAGATCACCCAGCTAGCCTATGATGGGCTGTCACTAGATAGGCTTAACTGTCAACTTTCCCATGGCTGGGACCTTCTCAGCCAGAGCTACACTCAAGAATACACGATCAATGAAACCCTATGGGGAAAATCAAACTCCGACATGATACAAGTTGCAAGATCACCCAGCTAGCCTATGATGGGCTGTCACTAGATAGGCTTAACTGTCAACTTTCCCATGGCTGCGTCGTTCTCAGCCCGAGCTACACTCAAGAGTACACGATCAATGAAGCGCTACGGGGAAAATTAAACTCCTGCTTGATAGAAGTTGCCGAGTAAACGATAAATGAAACCCTATGGGGAAAATCCAACTCCGGCATGATACAAGTTGCAAGATCACCCAGCTAGCCTATGATGGGCTGTCACTAGATAGGCTTAACTGTCAACTTTCCCATGGCTGCGACCTTCTCAGCCAGAGCTACACTCAAGAATACACGATCAATGAAACCCTATGGGGAAAATCAAACTCCGACATGATACAAGTTGCAAGATCACCCAGCTAGCCTATGATGGGCTGTCACTAGATAGGCTTAACTGTCAACTTTCCCATGGCTGCGTCGTTCTCAGCCCGAGCTACACTCAAGAGTACACGATCAATGAAGCGCTACGGGGAAAATTAAACTCCTGCTTGATAGAAGTTGCAAGATCACCCAGCTAGCCTATGATGGGCTGTCACTAGATAGGCTTAACTGTCAACTTTCCCATGGCTGGGACCTTCTCAGCCAGAGCTACACTCAAGAATACACGATCAATGAAACCCTATGGGGAAAATCAAACTCCGACATGATACAAGTTGCAAGATCACCCAGCTAGCCTATGATGGGCTGTCACTAGATAGGCTTAACTGTCAACTTTCCCATGGCTGCGACCTTCTCAGCCAGAGCTACACTCAAGAATACACGATCAATGAAACCCTATGGGGAAAATCAAACTCCGACATGATACAAGTTGCAAGATCACCCAGCTAGCCTATGATGGGCTGTCACTAGATAGGCTTAACTGTCAACTTTCCCATGGCTGCGACCTTCTCAGCCAGAGCTTCACTCAAGAATACACGATCAATGAAACCCTATGGGGAAAATCAAACTCCGACATGATACAAGTTGCAAGATCACCCAGCTAGCCTATGATGGGCTGTCACTAGATAGGCTTAACTGTCAACTTTCCCATGGCTGCGTCGTTCTCAGCCCGAGCTACACTCAAGAGTACACGATCAATGAAGCGCTACGGGGAAAATTAAACTCCTGCTTGATAGAAGTTGCCGAGTAAACGATCAATGAAACCCTATGGGGAAAATTCAACTCCGGCATGATACAAGTTGCAAGATCACCCAGCTAGCCTATGATGGGCTGTCACTAGATAGGCTTAACTGTCAACTTTCCCATGGCTGCGACCTTCTCAGCCAGAGCTACACTCAAGAATACACGATCAATGAAACCCTATGGGGAAAATCAAACTCCGACATGATACAAGTTGCAAGATCACCCAGCTAGCCTATGATGGGCTGTCACTAGATATGCTTAACTATCAACTTTCCCATGGCTGCGTCGTTCTCAGCCCGAGCTACACTCAAGAGTACACGATCAATGAAGCGCTATGGGGAAAATTAAACTCCTGCTTGATAGAAGTTGCCGAGTAAACGATCAATGAAACTCTATGGGGAAAATCCAACTCCGGCATGATACAAGTTGCAAGATCACCCAGCTAGCCTATGATGGGCTGTCACTAGATAGGCTTAACTGTCAACTTTCCCATGGCTGCGACCTTCTCAGCCAGAGCTACACTCAAGAATACACGATCAATGAAACCCTATGGGGAAAATCAAACTCCGACATGATACAAGTTGCAAGATCACCCAGCTAGCCTATGATGGGCTGTCACTAGGTAGGCTTAACTGTCAACTTTCCCATGGCTGCGACCTTCTCAGCCAGAGCTACACTCAAGAATACACGATCAATGAAACCCTATGGGGAAAATCAAACTCCGACATGATACAAGTTGCAAGATCACCCAGCTAGCCTATGATGGGCTGTCACTAGATAGGCTTAACTGTCAACTTTCCCATGGCTGCGTCGTTCTCAGCCCGAGCTACACTCAAGAGTACACGATCAATGAAGCGCTATGGGGAAAATTAAACTCCTGCTTGATAGAAGTTGCCGAGTAAACGATCAATGAAACTCTATGGGGAAAATCCAACTCCGGCATGATACAAGTTGCAAGATCACCCAGCTAGCCTATGATGGGCTGTCACTAGATAGGCTTAACTGTCAACTTTCCCATGGCTGGGACCTTCTCAGCCAGAGCTACACTCAAGAATACACGATCAATGAAACCCTATGGGGAAAATCAAACTCCGACATGATACAAGTTGCAAGATCACCCAGCTAGCCTATGATGGGCTGTCACTAGATAGGCTTAACTGTCAACTTTCCCATGGCTGCGTCGTTCTCAGCCCGAGCTACACTCAAGAGTACACGATCAATGAAGCGCTACGGGGAAAATTAAACTCCTGCTTGATAGAAGTTGCCGAGTAAACGATAAATGAAACCCTATGGGGAAAATCCAACTCCGGCATGATACAAGTTGCAAGATCACCCAGCTAGCCTATGATGGGCTGTCACTAGATAGGCTTAACTGTCAACTTTCCCATGGCTGCGACCTTCTCAGCCAGAGCTACACTCAAGAATACACGATCAATGAAGCGCTACGGGGAAAATTAAACTCCTGCTTGATAGAAGTTGCCGAGTAAACGATCAAAGAAACCCTATGGGGAAAATCCAACTCCGGCATGATACAAGTTGCAAGATCACCCAGCTAGCCTATGATGGGCTGTCACTAGATAGGCTTAACTGTCAACTTTCCCATGGCTGCGACCTTCTCAGCCAGAGCTACACTCAAGAATACACGATCAATGAAACCCTATGGGGAAAATCAAACTCCGACATGATACAAGTTGCAAGATCACCCAGCTAGCCTATGATGGGCTGTCACTAGATAGGCTTAACTGTCAACTTTCCCATGGCTGCGACCTTCTCAGACAGAGCTACACTCAAGAATACACGATCAATGAAACCCTATGGGGAAAATCAAACTCCGACATGATACAAGTTGCAAGATCACCCAGCTAGCCTATGATGGGCCGTCACTAGATAGGCTTAACTGTCAACTTTCCCATGGCTGCGTCGTTCTCAGCCCGAGCTACACTCAAGAGTACACGATCAATGAAGCGCTATGGGGAAAATTAAACTCCTGCTTGATAGAAGTTGCCGAGTAAACGATCAATGAAACTCTATGGGGAAAATCCATCTCCGGCATGATACAAGTTGCAAGATCACCCAGCTAGCCTATGATGGGCTGTCACTAGATAGGCTTAACTGTCAACTTTCCCATGGCTGGGACCTTCTCAGCCAGAGCTACACTCAAGAATACACGATCAATGAAACCCTATGGGGAAAATCAAACTCCGACATGATACAAGTTGCAAGATCACCCAGCTAGCCTATGATGGGCTGTCACTAGATAGGCTTAACTGTCAACTTTCCCATGGCTGCGACCTTCTCAGCCAGAGCTACACTCAAGAATACACGATCAATGAAACCCTATGGGGAAAATCAAACTCCGACATGATACAAGTTGCAAGATCACCCAGCTAGCCTATGATGAGCTGTCACTAGATAGGCTTAACTGTCAACTTTCCCATGGCTGCGTCGTTCTCAGCCCGAGCTACACTCAAGAGTACACGATCAATGAAGCGCTACGGGGAAAATTAAACTCCTGCTTGATAGAAGTTGCCGAGTAAACGATCAATGAAACCCTATGGGGAAAATCCAACTCCGGCATGATACAAGTTGCAAGATCACCCAGCTAGCCTATGATGGGCTGTCACTAGATAGGCTTAACTGTCAACTTTCCCATGGCTGCGACCTTCTCAGCCAGAGCTACACTCAAGAATACACGATCAATGAAACCCTATGGGGAAAATCAAACTCCGACATGATACAAGTTGCAAGATCACCCAGCTAGCCTATGATGGACTGTCACTAGATATGCTTAACTGTCAACTTTCCCATGGCTGCGTCGATCTCAGCCCGAGCTACACTCAAGAGTACACGATCAATGAAGCGCTATGGGGAAAATTAAACTCCTGCTTGATAGAAGTTGCCGACTAAACGATCAATGAAACTCTATGGGGAAAATCCAACTCCGGCATGATACAAGTTGCAAGATCACCCAGCTAGCCTATGATGGGCTGTCACTAGATAGGCTTAACTGTCAACTTTCCCATGGCTGCGACCTTCTCAGCCAGAGCTACACTCAAGAATACACGATCAATGAAACCCTATGGGGAAAATCAAACTCCGACATGATACAAGTTGCAAGATCACCCAGCTAGCCTATGATGGGCTGTCACTAGATAGGCTTAACTGTCAACTTTCCCATGGCTGCGACCTTCTCAGCCAGAGCTACACTCAAGAATACACGATCAATGAAATCCTATGGGGAAAATCAAACTCCGACATGATACAAGTTGCAAGATCACCCAGCTAGCCTATGATGGGCTGTCACTAGATAGGCTTAACTGTCAACTTTCCCATGGCTGCGTCGTTCTCAGCCCGAGCTACACTCAAGAGTACACGATCAATGAAGCGCTATGGGGAAAATTAAACTCCTGCTTGATAGAAGTTGCCGAGTAAACGATCAATGAAACATTATGGGGAAAATCCAACTCCGGCATGATACAAGTTGCAAGATCACCCAGCTAGCCTATGATGGGCTGTCACTAGATAGGCTTAACTGTCAACTTTCCCATGGCTGGGACCTTCTCAGCCAGAGCTACACTCAAGAATACACGATCAATGAAACCCTATGGGGAAAATCAAACTCCGACATGATACAAGTTGCAAGATCACCCAGCTAGCCTATGATGGGCTGTCACTAGATAGGCTTAACTGTCAACTTTCCCATGGCTGCGACCTTCTCAGCCAGAGCTACACTCAAGAATACACGATCAATGAAACCCTATGGGGAAAATCAAACTCCGACATGATACAAGTTGCAAGATCACCCAGCTAGCCTATGATGGGCTGTCACTAGATAGGCTTAACTGTCAACTTTCCCATGGCTGCGTCGTTCTCAGCCCGAGCTACACTCAAGAGTACACGATCAATGAAGCGCTACGGGGAAAATTAAACTCCTGCTTGATAGAAGTTGCCGAGTAAACGATAAATGAAACCCTATGGGGAAAATCCAACTCCGGCATGATACAAGTTGCAAGATCACCCAGCTAGCCTATGATGGGCTGTCACTAGATAGGCTTAACTGTCAACTTTCCCATGGCTGCGACCTTCTCAGCCAGAGCTACACTCAAGAATACACGATCAATGAAACCCTATGGGGAAAATCAAACTCCGACATGATACAAGTTGCAAGATCACCCAGCTAGCCTATGATGGGCTGTCACTAGTTAGGCTTAACTGACAACTTTCCCATGGCTGCGTCGTTCTCAGCCCGAGCTACACTCAAGAGTACACGATCAATGAAGCGCTATGGGGAAAATTAAACTCCTGCTTGATAGAAGTTGCCGAGTAAACGATCAATGAAACTCTATGGGGAAAATCCAACTCCGGCATGATACAAGTTGCAAGATCACCCAGCTAGCCTATGATGGGCTGTCACTAGATAGGCTTAACTGTCAACTTTCCCATGGCTGCGACCTTCTCAGCCAGAGCTACACTCAAGAATACACGATCAATGAAACCCTATGGGGAAAATCAAACTCCGACATGATACAAGTTGCAAGATCACCCAGCTAGCCTATGATGGGCTGTCACTAGATAGGCTTAACTGTCAACTTTCCCATGGCTGCGACCTTCTCAGCCAGAGCTACACTCAAGAATACACGATCAATGAAACCCTATGGGGAAAATCAAACTCCGACATGATACAAGTTGCAAGATCACCCAGCTAGCCTATGATGGGCTGTCACTAGATAGGCTTAACTGTCAACTTTCCCATGGCTGCGTCGTTCTCAGCCCGAGCTACACTCAAGAGTACACGATCAATGAAGCGCTATGGGGAAAATTAAACTCCTGCTTGATAGAAGTTGCCGAGTAAACGATCAATGAAACATTATGGGGAAAATCCAACTCCGGCATGATACAAGTTGCAAGATCACCCAGCTAGCCTATGATGGGCTGTCACTAGATAGGCTTAACTGTCAACTTTCCCATGGCTGGGACCTTCTCAGCCAGAGCTACACTCAAGAATACACGATCAATGAAACCCTATGGGGAAAATCAAACTCCGACATGATACAAGTTGCAAGATCACCCAGCTAGCCTATGATGGGCTGTCACTAGATAGGCTTAACTGTCAACTTTCCCATGGCTGCGACCTTCTCAGCCAGAGCTACACTCAAGAATACACGATCAATGAAACCCTATGGGGAAAATCAAACTCCGACATGATACAAGTTGCAAGATCACCCAGCTAGCCTATGATGGGCTGTCACTAGATAGGCTTAACTGTCAACTTTCCCATGGCTGCGTCGTTCTCAGCCCGAGCTACACTCAAGAGTACACGATCAATGAAGCGCTACGGGGAAAATTAAACTCCTGCTTGATAGAAGTTGCCGAGTAAACGATAAATGAAACCCTATGGGGAAAATCCAACTCCGGCATGATACAAGTTGCAAGATCACCCAGCTAGCCTATGATGGGCTGTCACTAGATAGGCTTAACTGTCAACTTTCCCATGGCTGCGACCTTCTCAGCCAGAGCTACACTCAAGAATACACGATCAATGAAACCCTATGGGGAAAATCAAACTCCGACATGATACAAGTTGCAAGATCACCCAGCTAGCCTATGATGGGCTGTCACTAGATAGGCTTAACTGTCAACTTTCCCATGGCTGCGTCGTTCTCAGCCCGAGCTACACTCAAGAGTACACGATCAATGAAGCGCTATGGGGAAAATTAAACTCCTGCTTGATAGAAGTTGCCGAGTAAACGATCAATGAAACATTATGGGGAAAATCCAACTCCGGCATGATACAAGTTGCAAGATCACCCAGCTAGCCTATGATGGGCTGTCACTAGATAGGCTTAACTGTCAACTTTCCCATGGCTGGGACCTTCTCAGCCAGAGCTACACTCAAGAATACACGATCAATGAAACCCTATGGGGAAAATCAAACTCCGACATGATACAAGTTGCAAGATCACCCAGCTAGCCTATGATGGGCTGTCACTAGATAGGCTTAACTGTCAACTTTCCCATGGCTGCGACCTTCTCAGCCAGAGCTACACTCAAGAATACACGATCAATGAAACCCTATGGGGAAAATCAAACTCCGACATGATACAAGTTGCAAGATCACCCAGCTAGCTTATGATGGGCTGTCACTAGATAGGCTTAACTGTCAACTTTCCCATGGCTGCGTCGTTCTCAGCCCGAGCTACACTCAAGAGTACACGATCAATGAAGCGCTACGGGGAAAATTAAACTCCTGCTTGATAGAAGTTGCCGAGTAAACGATAAATGAAACCCTATGGGGAAAATCCAACTCCGGCATGATACAAGTTGCAAGATCACCCAGCTAGCCTATGATGGGCTGTCACTAGATAGGCTTAACTGTCAACTTTCCCATGGCTGCGACCTTCTCAGCCAGAGCTACACTCAAGAATACACGATCAATGAAACCCTATGGGGAAAATCAAACTCCGACATGATACAAGTTGCAAGATCACCCAGCTAGCCTATGATGGGCTGTCACTAGTTAGGCTTAACTGTCAACTTTCCCATGGCTGCGTCGTTCTCAGCCCGAGCTACACTCAAGAGTACACGATCAATGAAGCGCTATGGGGAAAATTAAACTCCTGCTTGATAGAAGTTGCCGAGTAAACGATCAATGAAACTCTATGGGGAAAATCCAACTCCGGCATGATACAAGTTGCAAGATCACCCAGCTAGCCTATGATGGGCTGTCACTAGATAGGCTTAACTGTCAACTTTCCCATGGCTGCGACCTTCTCAGCCAGAGCTACACTCAAGAATACACGATCAATGAAACCCTATGGGGAAAATCAAACTCCGACATGATACAAGTTGCAAGATCACCCAGCTAGCCTATGATGGGCTGTCACTAGATAGGCTTAACTGTCAACTTTCCCATGGCTGCGACCTTCTCAGCCAGAGCTACACTCAAGAATACACGATCAATGAAACCCTATGGGGAAAATCAAACTCCGACATGATACAAGTTGCAAGATCACCCAGCTAGCCTATGATGGGCTGTCACTAGATAGGCTTAACTGTCAACTTTCCCATGGCTGCGTCGTTCTCAGCCCGAGCTACACTCAAGAGTACACGATCAATGAAGCGCTATGGGGAAAATTAAACTCCTGCTTGATAGAAGTTGCCGAGTAAACGATCAATGAAACATTATGGGGAAAATCCAACTCCGGCATGATACAAGTTGCAAGATCACCCAGCTAGCCTATGATGGGCTGTCACTAGATAGGCTTAACTGTCAACTTTCCCATGGCTGGGACCTTCTCAGCCAGAGCTACACTCAAGAATACACGATCAATGAAACCCTATGGGGAAAATCAAACTCCGACATGATACAAGTTGCAAGATCACCCAGCTAGCCTATGATGGGCTGTCACTAGATAGGCTTAACTGTCAACTTTCCCATGGCTGCGACCTTCTCAGCCAGAGCTACACTCAAGAATACACGATCAATGAAACCCTATGGGGAAAATCAAACTCCGACATGATACAAGTTGCAAGATCACCCAGCTAGCCTATGATGGGCTGTCACTAGATAGGCTTAACTGTCAACTTTCCCATGGCTGCGTCGTTCTCAGCCCGAGCTACACTCAAGAGTACACGATCAATGAAGCGCTATGGGGAAAATTAAACTCCTGCTTGATAGAAGTTGCCGAGTAAACGATCAATGAAACTCTATGGGGAAAATCCAACTCCGGCATGATACAAGTTGCAAGATCACCCAGCTAGCCTATGATGGGCTGTCACTAGATAGGCTTAACTGTCAACTTTCCCATGGCTGGGACCTTCTCAGCCAGAGCTACACTCAAGAATACACGATCAATGAAACCCTATGGGGAAAATCAAACTCCGACATGATACAAGTTGCAAGATCACCCAGCTAGCCTATGATGGGCTGTCACTAGATAGGCTTAACTGTCAACTTTCCCATGGCTGCGTCGTTCTCAGCCCGAGCTACACTCAAGAGTACACGATCAATGAAGCGCTGCGGGGAAAATTAAACTCCTGCTTGATAGAAGTTGCCGAGTAAACGATAAATGAAACCCTATGGGGAAAATCCAACTCCGGCATGATACAAGTTGCAAGATCACCCAGCTAGCCTATGATGGGCTGTCACTAGATAGGCTTAACTGTCAACTTTCCCATGGCTGCGACCTTCTCAGCCAGAGCTACACTCAAGAATACACGATCAATGAAACCCTATGGGGAAAATCAAACTCCGACATGATACAAGTTGCAAGATCACCCAGCTAGCCTATGATGGGCTGTCACTAGATAGGCTTAACTGTCAACTTTCCCATGGCTGCGTCGTTCTCAGCCCGAGCTACACTCAAGAGTACACGATCAATGAAGCGCTACGGGGAAAATTAAACTCCTGCTTGATAGAAGTTGCAAGATCACCCAGCTAGCCTATGATGGGCTGTCACTAGATAGGCTTAACTGTCAACTTTCCCATGGCTGGGACCTTCTCAGCCAGAGCTACACTCAAGAATACACGATCAATGAAACCCTATGGGGAAAATCAAACTCCGACATGATACAAGTTGCAAGATCACCCAGCTAGCCTATGATGGGCTGTCACTAGATAGGCTTAACTGTCAACTTTCCCATGGCTGCGACCTTCTCAGCCAGAGCTACACTCAAGAATACACGATCAATGAAACCCTATGGGGAAAATCAAACTCCGACATGATACAAGTTGCAAGATCACCCAGCTAGCCTATGATGGGCTGTCACTAGATAGGCTTAACTGTCAACTTTCCCATGGCTGCGACCTTCTCAGCCAGAGCTTCACTCAAGAATACACGATCAATGAAACCCTATGGGGAAAATCAAACTCCGACATGATACAAGTTGCAAGATCACCCAGCTAGCCTATGATGGGCTGTCACTAGATAGGCTTAACTGTCAACTTTCCCATGGCTGCGTCGTTCTCAGCCCGAGCTACACTCAAGAGTACACGATCAATGAAGCGCTACGGGGAAAATTAAACTCCTGCTTGATAGAAGTTGCCGAGTAAACGATCAATGAAACCCTATGGGGAAAATTCAACTCCGGCATGATACAAGTTGCAAGATCACCCAGCTAGCCTATGATGGGCTGTCACTAGATAGGCTTAACTGTCAACTTTCCCATGGCTGCGACCTTCTCAGCCAGAGCTACACTCAAGAATACACGATCAATGAAACCCTATGGGGAAAATCAAACTCCGACATGATACAAGTTGCAAGATCACCCAGCTAGCCTATGATGGGCTGTCACTAGATATGCTTAACTATCAACTTTCCCATGGCTGCGTCGTTCTCAGCCCGAGCTACACTCAAGAGTACACGATCAATGAAGCGCTATGGGGAAAATTAAACTCCTGCTTGATAGAAGTTGCCGAGTAAACGATCAATGAAACTCTATGGGGAAAATCCAACTCCGGCATGATACAAGTTGCAAGATCACCCAGCTAGCCTATGATGGGCTGTCACTAGATAGGCTTAACTGTCAACTTTCCCATGGCTGCGACCTTCTCAGCCAGAGCTACACTCAAGAATACACGATCAATGAAACCCTATGGGGAAAATCAAACTCCGACATGATACAAGTTGCAAGATCACCCAGCTAGCCTATGATGGGCTGTCACTAGATAGGCTTAACTGTCAACTTTCCCATGGCTGCGACCTTCTCAGCCAGAGCTACACTCAAGAATACACGATCAATGAAACCCTATGGGGAAAATCAAACTCCGACATGATACAAGTTGCAAGATCACCCAGCTAGCCTATGATGGGCTGTCACTAGATAGGCTTAACTGTCAACTTTCCCATGGCTGCGACCTTCTCAGCCAGAGCTACACTCAAGAATACACGATCAATGAAACCCTATGGGGAAAATCAAACTCCGACATGATACAAGTTGCAAGATCACCCAGCTAGCCTATGATGGGCTGTCACTAGATAGGCTTAACTGTCAACTTTCCCATGGCTGCGTCGTTCTCAGCCCGAGCTACACTCAAGAGTACACGATCAATGAAGCGCTATGGGGAAAATTAAACTCCTGCTTGATAGAAGTTGCCGAGTAAACGATCAATGAAACATTATGGGGAAAATCCAACTCCGGCATGATACAAGTTGCAAGATCACCCAGCTAGCCTATGATGGGCTGTCACTAGATAGGCTTAACTGTCAACTTTCCCATGGCTGGGACCTTCTCAGCCAGAGCTACACTCAAGAATACACGATCAATGAAACCCTATGGGGAAAATCAAACTCCGACATGATACAAGTTGCAAGATCACCCAGCTAGCCTATGATGGGCTGTCACTAGATAGGCTTAACTGTCAACTTTCCCATGGCTGCGACCTTCTCAGCCAGAGCTACACTCAAGAATACACGATCAATGAAACCCTATGGGGAAAATCAAACTCCGACATGATACAAGTTGCAAGATCACCCAGCTAGCCTATGATGGGCTGTCACTAGATAGGCTTAACTGTCAACTTTCCCATGGCTGCGTCGTTCTCAGCCCGAGCTACACTCAAGAGTACACGATCAATGAAGCGCTACGGGGAAAATTAAACTCCTGCTTGATAGAAGTTGCCGAGTAAACGATAAATGAAACCCTATGGGGAAAATCCAACTCCGGCATGATACAAGTTGCAAGATCACCCAGCTAGCCTATGATGGGCTGTCACTAGATAGGCTTAACTGTCAACTTTCCCATGGCTGCGACCTTCTCAGCCAGAGCTACACTCAAGAATACACGATCAATGAAACCCTATGGGGAAAATCAAACTCCGACATGATACAAGTTGCAAGATCACCCAGCTAGCCTATGATGGGCTGTCACTAGATAGGCTTAACTGTCAACTTTCCCATGGCTGCGTCGTTCTCAGCCCGAGCTACACTCAAGAGTACACGATCAATGAAGCGCTATGGGGAAAATTAAACTCCTGCTTGATAGAAGTTGCCGAGTAAACGATCAATGAAACATTATGGGGAAAATCCAACTCCGGCATGATACAAGTTGCAAGATCACCCAGCTAGCCTATGATGGGCTGTCACTAGATAGGCTTAACTGTCAACCTTCCCATGGCTGGGACCTTCTCAGCCAGAGCTACACTCAAGAATACACGATCAATGAAACCCTATGGGGAAAATCAAACTCCGACATGATACAAGTTGCAAGATCACCCAGCTAGCCTATGATGGGCTGTCACTAGATAGGCTTAACTGTCAACTTTCCCATGGCTGCGACCTTCTCAGCCAGAGCTACACTCAAGAATACACGATCAATGAAACCATATGGGGAAAATCAAACTCCGACATGATACAAGTTGCAAGATCACCCAGCTAGCCTATGATGGGCTGTCACTAGATAGGCTTAACTGTCAACTTTCCCATGGCTGCGTCGTTCTCAGCCCGAGCTACACTCAAGAGTACACGATCAATGAAGCGCTACGGGGAAAATTAAACTCCTGCTTGATAGAAGTTGCCGAGTAAACGATAAATGAAACCCTATGGGGAAAATCCAACTCCGGCATGATACAAGTTGCAAGATCACCCAGCTAGCCTATGATGGGCTGTCACTAGATAGGCTTAACTGTCAACTTTCCCATGGCTGCGACCTTCTCAGCCAGAGCTACACTCAAGAATACACGATCAATGAAACCCTATGGGGAAAATCAAACTCCGACATGATACAAGTTGCAAGATCACCCAGCTAGCCTATGATGGGCTGTCACTAGTTAGGCTTAACTGACAACTTTCCCATGGCTGCGTCGTTCTCAGCCCGAGCTACACTCAAGAGTACACGATCAATGAAGCGCTATGGGGAAAATTAAACTCCTGCTTGATAAAAGTTGCCGAGTAAACGATCAATGAAACTCTATGGGGAAAATCCAACTCCGGCATGATACAAGTTGCAAGATCACCCAGCTAGCCTATGATGGGCTGTCACTAGATAGGCTTAACTGTCAACTTTCCCATGGCTGCGACCTTCTCAGCCAGAGCTACACTCAAGAATACACGATCAATGAAACCCTATGGGGAAAATCAAACTCCGACATGATACAAGTTGCAAGATCACCCAGCTAGCCTATGATGGGCTGTCACTAGATAGGCTTAACTGTCAACTTTCCCATGGCTGCGACCTTCTCAGCCAGAGCTACACTCAAGAATACACGATCAATGAAACCCTATGGGGAAAATCAAACTCCGACATGATACAAGTTGCAAGATCACCCAGCTAGCCTATGATGGGCTGTCACTAGATAGGCTTAACTGTCAACTTTCCCATGGCTGCGTCGTTCTCAGCCCGAGCTACACTCAAGAGTACACGATCAATGAAGCGCTATGGGGAAAATTAAACTCCTGCTTGATAGAAGTTGCCGAGTAAACGATCAATGAAACATTATGGGGAAAATCCAACTCCGGCATGATACAAGTTGCAAGATCACCCAGCTAGCCTATGATGGGCTGTCACTAGATAGGCTTAACTGTCAACTTTCCCATGGCTGGGACCTTCTCAGCCAGAGCTACACTCAAGAATACACGATCAATGAAACCCTATGGGGAAAATCAAACTCCGACATGATACAAGTTGCAAGATCACCCAGCTAGCCTATGATGGGCTGTCACTAGATAGGCTTAACTGTCAACTTTCCCATGGCTGCGACCTTCTCAGCCAGAGCTACACTCAAGAATACACGATCAATGAAACCCTATGGGGAAAATCAAACTCCGACATGATACAAGTTGCAAGATCACCCAGCTAGCCTATGATGGGCTGTCACTAGATAGGCTTAACTGTCAACTTTCCCATGGCTGCGTCGTTCTCAGCCCGAGCTACACTCAAGAGTACACGATCAATGAAGCGCTACGGGGAAAATTAAACTCCTGCTTGATAGAAGTTGCCGAGTAAACGATCAATGAAACTCTATGGGGAAAATCCAACTCCGGCATGATACAAGTTGCAAGATCACCCAGCTAGCCTATGATGGGCTGTCACTAGATAGGCTTAACTGTCAACTTTCCCATGGCTGGGACCTTCTCAGCCAGAGCTACACTCAAGAATACACGACCAATGAAACCCTATGGGGAAAATCAAACTCAGACATGATACAAGTTGCAAGATCACCCAGCTAGCCTATGATGGGCTGTCACTAGATAGGCTTAACTGTCAACTTTCCCATGGCTGCGTCGTTCTCAGCCCGAGCTACACTCAAGAGTACACGATCAATGAAGCGCTACGGGGAAAATTAAACTCCTGCTTGATAGAAGTTGCCGAGTAAACGATAAATGAAACCCTATGGGGAAAATCCAACTCCGGCATGATACAAGTTGCAAGATCACCCAGCTAGCCTATGATGGGCTGTCACTAGATAGGCTTAACTGTCAACTTTCCCATGGCTGCGACCTTCTCAGCCAGAGCTACACTCAAGAATACACGATCAATGAAACCCTATGGGGAAAATCAAACTCCGACATGATACAAGTTGCAAGATCACCCAGCTAGCCTATGATGGGCTGTCACTAGATAGGCTTAACTGTCAACTTTCCCATGGCTGCGTCGTTCTCAGCCCGAGCTACACTCAAGAGTACACGATCAATGAAGCGCTACGGGGAAAATTAAACTCCTGCTTGATAGAAGTTGCAAGATCACCCAGCTAGCCTATGATGGGCTGTCACTAGATAGGCTTAACTGTCAACTTTCCCATGGCTGGGACCTTCTCAGCCAGAGCTACACTCAAGAATACACGATCAATGAAACCCTATGGGGAAAATCAAACTCCGACATGATACAAGTTGCAAGATCACCCAGCTAGCCTATGATGGGCTGTCACTAGATAGGCTTAACTGTCAACTTTCCCATGGCTGCGACCTTCTCAGCCAGAGCTACACTCAAGAATACACGATCAATGAAACCCTATGGGGAAAATCAAACTCCGACATGATACAAGTTGCAAGATCACCCAGCTAGCCTATGATGGGCTGTCACTAGATAGGCTTAACTGTCAACTTTCCCATGGCTGCGACCTTCTCAGCCAGAGCTTCACTCAAGAATACACGATCAATGAAACCCTATGGGGAAAATCAAACTCCGACATGATACAAGTTGCAAGATCACCCAGCTAGCCTATGATGGGCTGTCACTAGATAGGCTTAACTGTCAACTTTCCCATGGCTGCGTCGTTCTCAGCCCGAGCTACACTCAAGAGTACACGATCAATGAAGCGCTACGGGGAAAATTAAACTCCTGCTTGATAGAAGTTGCCGAGTAAACGATCAATGAAACCCTATGGGGAAAATTCAACTCCGGCATGATACAAGTTGCAAGATCACCCAGCTAGCCTATGATGGGCTGTCACTAGATAGGCTTAACTGTCAACTTTCCCATGGCTGCGACCTTCTCAGCCAGAGCTACACTCAAGAATACACGATCAATGAAACCCTATGGGGAAAATCAAACTCCGACATGATACAAGTTGCAAGATCACCCAGCTAGCCTATGATGGGCTGTCACTAGATATGCTTAACTATCAACTTTCCCATGGCTGCGTCGTTCTCAGCCCGAGCTACACTCAAGAGTACACGATCAATGAAGCGCTATGGGGAAAATTAAACTCCTGCTTGATAGAAGTTGCCGAGTAAACGATCAATGAAACTCTATGGGGAAAATCCAACTCCGGCATGATACAAGTTGCAAGATCACCCAGCTAGCCTATGATGGGCTGTCACTAGATAGGCTTAACTGTCAACTTTCCCATGGCTGCGACCTTCTCAGCCAGAGCTACACTCAAGAATACACGATCAATGAAACCCTATGGGGAAAATCAAACTCCGACATGATACAAGTTGCAAGATCACCCAGCTAGCCTATGATGGGCTGTCACTAGATAGGCTTAACTGTCAACTTTCCCATGGCTGCGACCTTCTCAGCCAGAGCTACACTCAAGAATACACGATCAATGAAACCCTATGGGGAAAATCAAACTCCGACATGATACAAGTTGCAAGATCACCCAGCTAGCCTATGATGGGCTGTCACTAGATAGGCTTAACTGTCAACTTTCCCATGGCTGCGACCTTCTCAGCCAGAGCTACACTCAAGAATACACGATCAATGAAACCCTATGGGGAAAATCAAACTCCGACATGATACAAGTTGCAAGATCACCCAGCTAGCCTATGATGGGCTGTCACTAGATAGGCTTAACTGTCAACTTTCCCATGGCTGCGTCGTTCTCAGCCCGAGCTACACTCAAGAGTACACGATCAATGAAGCGCTATGGGGAAAATTAAACTCCTGCTTGATAGAAGTTGCCGAGTAAACGATCAATGAAACATTATGGGGAAAATCCAACTCCGGCATGATACAAGTTGCAAGATCACCCAGCTAGCCTATGATGGGCTGTCACTAGATAGGCTTAACTGTCAACTTTCCCATGGCTGGGACCTTCTCAGCCAGAGCTACACTCAAGAATACACGATCAATGAAACCCTATGGGGAAAATCAAACTCCGACATGATACAAGTTGCAAGATCACCCAGCTAGCCTATGATGGGCTGTCACTAGATAGGCTTAACTGTCAACTTTCCCATGGCTGCGACCTTCTCAGCCAGAGCTACACTCAAGAATACACGATCAATGAAACCCTATGGGGAAAATCAAACTCCGACATGATACAAGTTGCAAGATCACCCAGCTAGCCTATGATGGGCTGTCACTAGATAGGCTTAACTGTCAACTTTCCCATGGCTGCGTCGTTCTCAGCCCGAGCTACACTCAAGAGTACACGATCAATGAAGCGCTACGGGGAAAATTAAACTCCTGCTTGATAGAAGTTGCCGAGTAAACGATAAATGAAACCCTATGGGGAAAATCCAACTCCGGCATGATACAAGTTGCAAGATCACCCAGCTAGCCTATGATGGGCTGTCACTAGATAGGCTTAACTGTCAACTTTCCCATGGCTGCGACCTTCTCAGCCAGAGCTACACTCAAGAATACACGATCAATGAAACCCTATGGGGAAAATCAAACTCCGACATGATACAAGTTGCAAGATCACCCAGCTAGCCTATGATGGGCTGTCACTAGATAGGCTTAACTGTCAACTTTCCCATGGCTGCGTCGTTCTCAGCCCGAGCTACACTCAAGAGTACACGATCAATGAAGCGCTATGGGGAAAATTAAACTCCTGCTTGATAGAAGTTGCCGAGTAAACGATCAATGAAACATTATGGGGAAAATCCAACTCCGGCATGATACAAGTTGCAAGATCACCCAGCTAGCCTATGATGGGCTGTCACTAGATAGGCTTAACTGTCAACTTTCCCATGGCTGGGACCTTCTCAGCCAGAGCTACACTCAAGAATACACGATCAATGAAACCCTATGGGGAAAATCAAACTCCGACATGATACAAGTTGCAAGATCACCCAGCTAGCCTATGATGGGCTGTCACTAGATAGGCTTAACTGTCAACTTTCCCATGGCTGCGACCTTCT
Organism: Leptodactylus fuscus; assembly: GCF_031893055.1. Taxonomy (NCBI): domain Eukaryota; kingdom Metazoa; phylum Chordata; class Amphibia; order Anura; family Leptodactylidae; genus Leptodactylus; species Leptodactylus fuscus. Next base: position 52,231 of record NW_027440675.1, on the reverse strand, counting down.
CAGCCAGAGCTACACTCAAGAATACACGATCAATGAAACCCTATGGGGAAAATCAAACTCCGACATGATACAAGTTGCAAGATCACCCAGCTAGCTTATGATGGGCTGTCACTAGATAGGCTTAACTGTCAACTTTCCCATGGCTGCGTCGTTCTCAGCCCGAGCTACACTCAAGAGTACACGATCAATGAAGCGCTACGGGGAAAATTAAACTCCTGCTTGATAGAAGTTGCCGAGTAAACGATAAATGAAACCCTATGGGGAAAATCCAACTCCGGCATGATACAAGTTGCAAGATCACCCAGCTAGCCTATGATGGGCTGTCACTAGATAGGCTTAACTGTCAACTTTCCCATGGCTGCGACCTTCTCAGCCAGAGCTACACTCAAGAATACACGATCAATGAAACCCTATGGGGAAAATCAAACTCCGACATGATACAAGTTGCAAGATCACCCAGCTAGCCTATGATGGGCTGTCACTAGTTAGGCTTAACTGTCAACTTTCCCATGGCTGCGTCGTTCTCAGCCCGAGCTACACTCAAGAGTACACGATCAATGAAGCGCTATGGGGAAAATTAAACTCCTGCTTGATAGAAGTTGCCGAGTAAACGATCAATGAAACTCTATGGGGAAAATCCAACTCCGGCATGATACAAGTTGCAAGATCACCCAGCTAGCCTATGATGGGCTGTCACTAGATAGGCTTAACTGTCAACTTTCCCATGGCTGCGACCTTCTCAGCCAGAGCTACACTCAAGAATACACGATCAATGAAACCCTATGGGGAAAATCAAACTCCGACATGATACAAGTTGCAAGATCACCCAGCTAGCCTATGATGGGCTGTCACTAGATAGGCTTAACTGTCAACTTTCCCATGGCTGCGACCTTCTCAGCCAGAGCTACACTCAAGAATACACGATCAATGAAACCCTATGGGGAAAATCAAACTCCGACATGATACAAGTTGCAAGATCACCCAGCTAGCCTATGATGGGCTGTCACTAGATAGGCTTAACTGTCAACTTTCCCATGGCTGCGTCGTTCTCAGCCCGAGCTACACTCAAGAGTACACGATCAATGAAGCGCTATGGGGAAAATTAAACTCCTGCTTGATAGAAGTTGCCGAGTAAACGATCAATGAAACATTATGGGGAAAATCCAACTCCGGCATGATACAAGTTGCAAGATCACCCAGCTAGCCTATGATGGGCTGTCACTAGATAGGCTTAACTGTCAACTTTCCCATGGCTGGGACCTTCTCAGCCAGAGCTACACTCAAGAATACACGATCAATGAAACCCTATGGGGAAAATCAAACTCCGACATGATACAAGTTGCAAGATCACCCAGCTAGCCTATGATGGGCTGTCACTAGATAGGCTTAACTGTCAACTTTCCCATGGCTGCGACCTTCTCAGCCAGAGCTACACTCAAGAATACACGATCAATGAAACCCTATGGGGAAAATCAAACTCCGACATGATACAAGTTGCAAGATCACCCAGCTAGCCTATGATGGGCTGTCACTAGATAGGCTTAACTGTCAACTTTCCCATGGCTGCGTCGTTCTCAGCCCGAGCTACACTCAAGAGTACACGATCAATGAAGCGCTATGGGGAAAATTAAACTCCTGCTTGATAGAAGTTGCCGAGTAAACGATCAATGAAACTCTATGGGGAAAATCCAACTCCGGCATGATACAAGTTGCAAGATCACCCAGCTAGCCTATGATGGGCTGTCACTAGATAGGCTTAACTGTCAACTTTCCCATGGCTGGGACCTTCTCAGCCAGAGCTACACTCAAGAATACACGATCAATGAAACCCTATGGGGAAAATCAAACTCCGACATGATACAAGTTGCAAGATCACCCAGCTAGCCTATGATGGGCTGTCACTAGATAGGCTTAACTGTCAACTTTCCCATGGCTGCGTCGTTCTCAGCCCGAGCTACACTCAAGAGTACACGATCAATGAAGCGCTACGGGGAAAATTAAACTCCTGCTTGATAGAAGTTGCCGAGTAAACGATAAATGAAACCCTATGGGGAAAATCCAACTCCGGCATGATACAAGTTGCAAGATCACCCAGCTAGCCTATGATGGGCTGTCACTAGATAGGCTTAACTGTCAACTTTCCCATGGCTGCGACCTTCTCAGCCAGAGCTACACTCAAGAATACACGATCAATGAAACCCTATGGGGAAAATCAAACTCCGACATGATACAAGTTGCAAGATCACCCAGCTAGCCTATGATGGGCTGTCACTAGATAGGCTTAACTGTCAACTTTCCCATGGCTGCGTCGTTCTCAGCCCGAGCTACACTCAAGAGTACACGATCAATGAAGCGCTACGGGGAAAATTAAACTCCTGCTTGATAGAAGTTGCAAGATCACCCAGCTAGCCTATGATGGGCTGTCACTAGATAGGCTTAACTGTCAACTTTCCCATGGCTGGGACCTTCTCAGCCAGAGCTACACTCAAGAATACACGATCAATGAAACCCTATGGGGAAAATCAAACTCCGACATGATACAAGTTGCAAGATCACCCAGCTAGCCTATGATGGGCTGTCACTAGATAGGCTTAACTGTCAACTTTCCCATGGCTGCGACCTTCTCAGCCAGAGCTACACTCAAGAATACACGATCAATGAAACCCTATGGGGAAAATCAAACTCCGACATGATACAAGTTGCAAGATCACCCAGCTAGCCTATGATGGGCTGTCACTAGATAGGCTTAACTGTCAACTTTCCCATGGCTGCGTCGTTCTCAGCCCGAGCTACACTCAAGAGTACACGATCAATGAAGCGCTACGGGGAAAATTAAACTCCTGCTTGATAGAAGTTGCCGAGTAAACGATAAATGAAACCCTATGGGGAAAATCCAACTCCGGCATGATACAAGTTGCAAGATCACCCAGCTAGCCTATGATGGGCTGTCACTAGATAGGCTTAACTGTCAACTTTCCCATGGCTGCGACCTTCTCAGCCAGAGCTACACTCAAGAATACACGATCAATGAAACCCTATGGGGAAAATCAAACTCCGACATGATACAAGTTGCAAGATCACCCGGCTAGCCTATGATGGGCTGTCACTAGATAGGCTTAACTGTCAACTTTCCCATGGCTGCGTCGTTCTCAGCCCGAGCTACACTCAAGAGTGCACGATCAATGAAGCGCTATGGGGAAAATTAAACTCCTGCTTGATAGAAGTTGCCGAGTAAACGATCAATGAAACTCTATGGGGAAAATCCAACTCCGGCATGATACAAGTTGCAAGATCACCCAGCTAGCCTATGATGGGCTGTCACTAGATAGGCTTAACTGTCAACTTTCCCATGGCTGGGACCTTCTCAGCCAGAGCTACACTCAAGAATACACGATCAATGAAACCCTATGGGGAAAATCAAACTCCGACATGATACAAGTTGCAAGATCACCCAGCTAGCCTATGATGGGCTGTCACTAGATAGGCTTAACTGTCAACTTTCCCATGGCTGCGACCTTCTCAGCCAGAGCTACACTCAAGAATACACGATCAATGAAACCCTATGGGGAAAATCAAACTCCGACATGATACAAGTTGCAAGATCACCCAGCTAGCCTATGATGGGCTGTCACTAGATAGGCTTAACTGTCAACTTTCCCATGGCTGCGACCTTCTCAGCCAGAGCTTCACTCAAGAATACACGATCAATGAAACCCTATGGGGAAAATCAAACTCCGACATGATACAAGTTGCAAGATCACCCAGCTAGCCTATGATGGGCTGTCACTAGATAGGCTTAACTGTCAACTTTCCCATGGCTGCGTCGTTCTCAGCCCGAGCTACACTCAAGAGTACACGATCAATGAAGCGCTACGGGGAAAATTAAACTCCTGCTTGATAGAAGTTGCCGAGTAAACGATCAATGAAACCCTATGGGGAAAATTCAACTCCGGCATGATACAAGTTGCAAGATCACCCAGCTAGCCTATGATGGGCTGTCACTAGATAGGCTTAACTGTCAACTTTCCCATGGCTGCGACCTTCTCAGCCAGAGCTACACTCAAGAATACACGATCAATGAAACCCTATGGGGAAAATCAAACTCCGACATGATACAAGTTGCAAGATCACCCAGCTAGCCTATGATGGGCTGTCACTAGATATGCTTAACTATCAACTTTCCCATGGCTGCGTCGTTCTCAGCCCGAGCTACACTCAAGAGTACACGATCAATGAAGCGCTATGGGGAAAATTAAACTCCTGCTTGATAGAAGTTGCCGAGTAAACGATCAATGAAACTCTATGGGGAAAATCCAACTCCGGCATGATACAAGTTGCAAGATCACCCAGCTAGCCTATGATGGGCTGTCACTAGATAGGCTTAACTGTCAACTTTCCCATGGCTGCGACCTTCTCAGCCAGAGCTACACTCAAGAATACACGATCAATGAAACCCTATGGGGAAAATCAAACTCCGACATGATACAAGTTGCAAGATCACCCAGCTAGCCTATGATGGGCTGTCACTAGATAGGCTTAACTGTCAACTTTCCCATGGCTGCGACCTTCTCAGCCAGAGCTACACTCAAGAATACACGATCAATGAAACCCTATGGGGAAAATCAAACTCCGACATGATACAAGTTGCAAGATCACCCAGCTAGCCTATGATGGGCTGTCACTAGATAGGCTTAACTGTCAACTTTCCCATGGCTGCGTCGTTCTCAGCCCGAGCTACACTCAAGAGTACACGATCAATGAAGCGCTATGGGGAAAATTAAACTCCTGCTTGATAGAAGTTGCCGAGTAAACGATCAATGAAACTCTATGGGGAAAATCCAACTCCGGCATGATACAAGTTGCAAGATCACCCAGCTAGCCTATGATGGGCTGTCACTAGATAGGCTTAACTGTCAACTTTCCCATGGCTGGGACCTTCTCAGCCAGAGCTACACTCAAGAATACACGATCAATGAAACCCTATGGGGAAAATCAAACTCCGACATGATACAAGTTGCAAGATCACCCAGCTAGCCTATGATGGGCTGTCACTAGATAGGCTTAACTGTCAACTTTCCCATGGCTGCGTCGTTCTCAGCCCGAGCTACACTCAAGAGTACACGATCAATGAAGCGCTACGGGGAAAATTAAACTCCTGCTTGATAGAAGTTGCCGAGTAAACGATAAATGAAACCCTATGGGGAAAATCCAACTCCGGCATGATACAAGTTGCAAGATCACCCAGCTAGCCTATGATGGGCTGTCACTAGATAGGCTTAACTGTCAACTTTCCCATGGCTGCGACCTTCTCAGCCAGAGCTACACTCAAGAATACACGATCAATGAAACCCTATGGGGAAAATCAAACTCCGACATGATACAAGTTGCAAGATCACCCAGCTAGCCTATGATGGGCTGTCACTAGATAGGCTTAACTGTCAACTTTCCCATGGCTGCGTCGTTCTCAGCCCGAGCTACACTCAAGAGTACACGATCAATGAAGCGCTACGGGGAAAATTAAACTCCTGCTTGATAGAAGTTGCAAGATCACCCAGCTAGCCTATGATGGGCTGTCACTAGATAGGCTTAACTGTCAACTTTCCCATGGCTGGGACCTTCTCAGCCAGAGCTACACTCAAGAATACACGATCAATGAAACCCTATGGGGAAAATCAAACTCCGACATGATACAAGTTGCAAGATCACCCAGCTAGCCTATGATGGGCTGTCACTAGATAGGCTTAACTGTCAACTTTCCCATGGCTGCGACCTTCTCAGCCAGAGCTACACTCAAGAATACACGATCAATGAAACCCTATGGGGAAAATCAAACTCCGACATGATACAAGTTGCAAGATCACCCAGCTAGCCTATGATGGGCTGTCACTAGATAGGCTTAACTGTCAACTTTCCCATGGCTGCGACCTTCTCAGCCAGAGCTTCACTCAAGAATACACGATCAATGAAACCCTATGGGGAAAATCAAACTCCGACATGATACAAGTTGCAAGATCACCCAGCTAGCCTATGATGGGCTGTCACTAGATAGGCTTAACTGTCAACTTTCCCATGGCTGCGTCGTTCTCAGCCCGAGCTACACTCAAGAGTACACGATCAATGAAGCGCTACGGGGAAAATTAAACTCCTGCTTGATAGAAGTTGCCGAGTAAACGATCAATGAAACCCTATGGGGAAAATTCAACTCCGGCATGATACAAGTTGCAAGATCACCCAGCTAGCCTATGATGGGCTGTCACTAGATAGGCTTAACTGTCAACTTTCCCATGGCTGCGACCTTCTCAGCCAGAGCTACACTCAAGAATACACGATCAATGAAACCCTATGGGGAAAATCAAACTCCGACATGATACAAGTTGCAAGATCACCCAGCTAGCCTATGATGGGCTGTCACTAGATATGCTTAACTATCAACTTTCCCATGGCTGCGTCGTTCTCAGCCCGAGCTACACTCAAGAGTACACGATCAATGAAGCGCTATGGGGAAAATTAAAATTCCTGCTTGATAGAAGTTGCCGAGTAAACGATCAATGAAACTCTATGGGGAAAATCCAACTCCGGCATGATACAAGTTGCAAGATCACCCAGCTAGCCTATGATGGGCTGTCACTAGATAGGCTTAACTGTCAACTTTCCCATGGCTGCGACCTTCTCAGCCAGAGCTACACTCAAGAATACACGATCAATGAAACCCTATGGGGAAAATCAAACTCCGACATGATACAAGTTGCAAGATCACCCAGCTAGCCTATGATGGGCTGTCACTAGATAGGCTTAACTGTCAACTTTCCCATGGCTGCGACCTTCTCAGCCAGAGCTACACTCAAGAATACACGATCAATGAAACCCTATGGGGAAAATCAAACTCCGACATGATACAAGTTGCAAGATCACCCAGCTAGCCTATGATGGGCTGTCACTAGATAGGCTTAACTGTCAACTTTCCCATGGCTGCGTCGTTCTCAGCCCGAGCTACACTCAAGAGTACACGATCAATGAAGCGCTATGGGGAAAATTAAACTCCTGCTTGATAGAAGTTGCCGAGTAAACGATCAATGAAACTCTATGGGGAAAATCCAACTCCGGCATGATACAAGTTGCAAGATCACCCAGCTAGCCTATGATGGGCTGTCACTAGATAGGCTTAACTGTCAACTTTCCCATGGCTGGGACCTTCTCAGCCAGAGCTACACTCAAGAATACACGATCAATGAAACCCTATGGGGAAAATCAAACTCCGACATGATACAAGTTGCAAGATCACCCAGCTAGCCTATGATGGGCTGTCACTAGATAGGCTTAACTGTCAACTTTCCCATGGCTGCGTCGTTCTCAGCCCGAGCTACACTCAAGAGTACACGATCAATGAAGCGCTACGGGGAAAATTAAACTCCTGCTTGATAGAAGTTGCCGAGTAAACGATAAATGAAACCCTATGGGGAAAATCCAACTCCGGCATGATACAAGTTGCAAGATCACCCAGCTAGCCTATGATGGGCTGTCACTAGATAGGCTTAACTGTCAACTTTCCCATGGCTGCGACCTTCTCAGCCAGAGCTACACTCAAGAATACACGATCAATGAAACCCTATGGGGAAAATCAAACTCCGACATGATACAAGTTGCAAGATCACCCAGCTAGCCTATGATGGGCTGTCACTAGATAGGCTTAACTGTCAACTTTCCCATGGCTGCGTCGTTCTCAGCCCGAGCTACACTCAAGAGTACACGATCAATGAAGCGCTACGGGGAAAATTAAACTCCTGCTTGATAGAAGTTGCCGAGTAAACGATCAAAGAAACCCTATGGGGAAAATCCAACTCCGGCATGATACAAGTTGCAAGATCACCCAGCTAGCCTATGATGGGCTGTCACTAGATAGGCTTAACTGTCAACTTTCCCATGGCTGCGACCTTCTCAGACAGAGCTACACTCAAGAATACACGATCAATGAAACCCTATGGGGAAAATCAAACTCCGACATGATACAAGTTGCAAGATCACCCAGCTAGCCTATGATGGGCCGTCACTAGATAGGCTTAACTGTCAACTTTCCCATGGCTGCGTCGTTCTCAGCCCGAGCTACACTCAAGAGTACACGATCAATGAAGCGCTATGGGGAAAATTAAACTCCTGCTTGATAGAAGTTGCCGAGTAAACGATCAATGAAACTCTATGGGGAAAATCCATCTCCGGCATGATACAAGTTGCAAGATCACCCAGCTAGCCTATGATGGGCTGTCACTAGATAGGCTTAACTGTCAACTTTCCCATGGCTGGGACCTTCTCAGCCAGAGCTACACTCAAGAATACACGATCAATGAAACCCTATGGGGAAAATCAAACTCCGACATGATACAAGTTGCAAGATCACCCAGCTAGCCTATGATGGGCTGTCACTAGATAGGCTTAACTGTCAACTTTCCCATGGCTGCGACCTTCTCAGCCAGAGCTACACTCAAGAATACACGATCAATGAAACCCTATGGGGAAAATCAAACTCCGACATGATACAAGTTGCAAGATCACCCAGCTAGCCTATGATGAGCTGTCACTAGATAGGCTTAACTGTCAACTTTCCCATGGCTGCGTCGTTCTCAGCCCGAGCTACACTCAAGAGTACACGATCAATGAAGCGCTACGGGGAAAATTAAACTCCTGCTTGATAGAAGTTGCCGAGTAAACGATCAATGAAACCCTATGGGGAAAATCCAACTCCGGCATGATACAAGTTGCAAGATCACCCAGCTAGCCTATGATGGGCTGTCACTAGATAGGCTTAACTGTCAACTTTCCCATGGCTGCGACCTTCTCAGCCAGAGCTACACTCAAGAATACACGATCAATGAAACCCTATGGGGAAAATCAAACTCCGACATGATACAAGTTGCAAGATCACCCAGCTAGCCTATGATGGACTGTCACTAGATATGCTTAACTGTCAACTTTCCCATGGCTGCGTCGATCTCAGCCCGAGCTACACTCAAGAGTACACGATCAATGAAGCGCTATGGGGAAAATTAAACTCCTGCTTGATAGAAGTTGCCGACTAAACGATCAATGAAACTCTATGGGGAAAATCCAACTCCGGCATGATACAAGTTGCAAGATCACCCAGCTAGCCTATGATGGGCTGTCACTAGATAGGCTTAACTGTCAACTTTCCCATGGCTGCGACCTTCTCAGCCAGAGCTACACTCAAGAATACACGATCAATTAAACCCTATGGGGAAAATCAAACTCCGACATGATACAAGTTGCAAGATCACCCAGCTAGCCTATGATGGGCTGTCACTAGATAGGCTTAACTGTCAACTTTCCCATGGCTGCGACCTTCTCAGCCAGAGCTACACTCAAGAATACACGATCAATGAAATCCTATGGGGAAAATCAAACTCCGACATGATACAAGTTGCAAGATCACCCAGCTAGCCTATGATGGGCTGTCACTAGATAGGCTTAACTGTCAACTTTCCCATGGCTGCGTCGTTCTCAGCCCGAGCTACACTCAAGAGTACACGATCAATGAAGCGCTATGGGGAAAATTAAACTCCTGCTTGATAGAAGTTGCCGAGTAAACGATCAATGAAACTCTATGGGGAAAATCCATCTCCGGCATGATACAAGTTGCAAGATCACCCAGCTAGCCTATGATGGGCTGTCACTAGATAGGCTTAACTGTCAACTTTCCCATGGCTGGGACCTTCTCAGCCAGAGCTACACTCAAGAATACACGATCAATGAAACCCTATGGGGAAAATCAAACTCCGACATGATACAAGTTGCAAGATCACCCAGCTAGCCTATGATGGGCTGTCACTAGATAGGCTTAACTGTCAACTTTCCCATGGCTGCGACCTTCTCAGCCAGAGCTACACTCAAGAATACACGATCAATGAAACCCTATGGGGAAAATCAAACTCCGACATGATACAAGTTGCAAGATCACCCAGCTAGCCTATGATGGGCTGTCACTAGATAGGCTTAACTGTCAACTTTCCCATGGCTGCGACCTTCTCAGCCAGAGCTACACTCAAGAATACACGATCAATGAAACCCTATGGGGAAAATCAAACTCCGACATGATACAAGTTGCAAGATCACCCAGCTAGCCTATGATGAGCTGTCACTAGATAGGCTTAACTGTCAACTTTCCCATGGCTGCGTCGTTCTCAGCCCGAGCTACACTCAAGAGTACACGATCAATGAAGCGCTACGGGGAAAATTAAACTCCTGCTTGATAGAAGTTGCCGAGTAAACGATCAATGAAACCCTATGGGGAAAATCCAACTCCGGCATGATACAAGTTGCAAGATCACCCAGCTAGCCTATGATGGGCTGTCACTAGATAGGCTTAACTGTCAACTTTCCCATGGCTGCGACCTTCTCAGCCAGAGCTACACTCAAGAATACACGATCAATGAAACCCTATGGGGAAAATCAAACTCCGACATGATACAAGTTGCAAGATCACCCAGCTAGCCTATGATGGACTGTCACTAGATATGCTTAACTGTCAACTTTCCCATGGCTGCGTCGATCTCAGCCCGAGCTACACTCAAGAGTACACGATCAATGAAGCGCTATGGGGAAAATTAAACTCCTGCTTGATAGAAGTTGCCGACTAAACGATCAATGAAACTCTATGGGGAAAATCCAACTCCGGCATGATACAAGTTGCAAGATCACCCAGCTAGCCTATGATGGGCTGTCACTAGATAGGCTTAACTGTCAACTTTCCCATGGCTGCGACCTTCTCAGCCAGAGCTACACTCAAGAATACACGATCAATGAAACCCTATGGGGAAAATCAAACTCCGACATGATACAAGTTGCAAGATCACCCAGCTAGCCTATGATGGGCTGTCACTAGATAGGCTTAACTGTCAACTTTCCCATGGCTGCGACCTTCTCAGCCAGAGCTACACTCAAGAATACACGATCAATGAAATCCTATGGGGAAAATCAAACTCCGACATGATACAAGTTGCAAGATCACCCAGCTAGCCTATGATGGGCTGTCACTAGATAGGCTTAACTGTCAACTTTCCCATGGCTGCGTCGTTCTCAGCCCGAGCTACACTCAAGAGTACACGATCAATGAAGCGCTATGGGGAAAATTAAACTCCTGCTTGATAGAAGTTGCCGAGTAAACGATCAATGAAACATTATGGGGAAAATCCAACTCCGGCATGATACAAGTTGCAAGATCACCCAGCTAGCCTATGATGGGCTGTCACTAGATAGGCTTAACTGTCAACTTTCCCATGGCTGGGACCTTCTCAGCCAGAGCTACACTCAAGAATACACGATCAATGAAACCCTATGGGGAAAATCAAACTCCGACATGATACAAGTTGCAAGATCACCCAGCTAGCCTATGATGGGCTGTCACTAGATAGGCTTAACTGTCAACTTTCCCATGGCTGCGACCTTCTCAGCCAGAGCTACACTCAAGAATACACGATCAATGAAACCCTATGGGGAAAATCAAACTCCGACATGATACAAGTTGCAAGATCACCCAGCTAGCCTATGATGGGCTGTCACTAGATAGGCTTAACTGTCAACTTTCCCATGGCTGCGTCGTTCTCAGCCCGAGCTACACTCAAGAGTACACGATCAATGAAGCGCTACGGGGAAAATTAAACTCCTGCTTGATAGAAGTTGCCGAGTAAACGATAAATGAAACCCTATGGGGAAAATCCAACTCCGGCATGATACAAGTTGCAAGATCACCCAGCTAGCCTATGATGGGCTGTCACTAGATAGGCTTAACTGTCAACTTTCCCATGGCTGCGACCTTCTCAGCCAGAGCTACACTCAAGAATACACGATCAATGAAACCCTATGGGGAAAATCAAACTCCGACATGATACAAGTTGCAAGATCACCCAGCTAGCCTATGATGGGCTGTCACTAGTTAGGCTTAACTGACAACTTTCCCATGGCTGCGTCGTTCTCAGCCCGAGCTACACTCAAGAGTACACGATCAATGAAGCGCTATGGGGAAAATTAAACTCCTGCTTGATAGAAGTTGCCGAGTAAACGATCAATGAAACTCTATGGGGAAAATCCAACTCCGGCATGATACAAGTTGCAAGATCACCCAGCTAGCCTATGATGGGCTGTCACTAGATAGGCTTAACTGTCAACTTTCCCATGGCTGCGACCTTCTCAGCCAGAGCTACACTCAAGAATACACGATCAATGAAACCCTATGGGGAAAATCAAACTCCGACATGATACAAGTTGCAAGATCACCCAGCTAGCCTATGATGGGCTGTCACTAGATAGGCTTAACTGTCAACTTTCCCATGGCTGCGACCTTCTCAGCCAGAGCTACACTCAAGAATACACGATCAATGAAACCCTATGGGGAAAATCAAACTCCGACATGATACAAGTTGCAAGATCACCCAGCTAGCCTATGATGGGCTGTCACTAGATAGGCTTAACTGTCAACTTTCCCATGGCTGCGTCGTTCTCAGCCCGAGCTACACTCAAGAGTACACGATCAATGAAGCGCTATGGGGAAAATTAAACTCCTGCTTGATAGAAGTTGCCGAGTAAACGATCAATGAAACATTATGGGGAAAATCCAACTCCGGCATGATACAAGTTGCAAGATCACCCAGCTAGCCTATGATGGGCTGTCACTAGATAGGCTTAACTGTCAACTTTCCCATGGCTGGGACCTTCTCAGCCAGAGCTACACTCAAGAATACACGATCAATGAAACCCTATGGGGAAAATCAAACTCCGACATGATACAAGTTGCAAGATCACCCAGCTAGCCTATGATGGGCTGTCACTAGATAGGCTTAACTGTCAACTTTCCCATGGCTGCGACCTTCTCAGCCAGAGCTACACTCAAGAATACACGATCAATGAAACCCTATGGGGAAAATCAAACTCCGACATGATACAAGTTGCAAGATCACCCAGCTAGCCTATGATGGGCTGTCACTAGATAGGCTTAACTGTCAACTTTCCCATGGCTGCGTCGTTCTCAGCCCGAGCTACACTCAAGAGTACACGATCAATGAAGCGCTACGGGGAAAATTAAACTCCTGCTTGATAGAAGTTGCCGAGTAAACGATAAATGAAACCCTATGGGGAAAATCCAACTCCGGCATGATACAAGTTGCAAGATCACCCAGCTAGCCTATGATGGGCTGTCACTAGATAGGCTTAACTGTCAACTTTCCCATGGCTGCGACCTTCTCAGCCAGAGCTACACTCAAGAATACACGATCAATGAAACCCTATGGGGAAAATCAAACTCCGACATGATACAAGTTGCAAGATCACCCAGCTAGCCTATGATGGGCTGTCACTAGATAGGCTTAACTGTCAACTTTCCCATGGCTGCGTCGTTCTCAGCCCGAGCTACACTCAAGAGTACACGATCAATGAAGCGCTATGGGGAAAATTAAACTCCTGCTTGATAGAAGTTGCCGAGTAAACGATCAATGAAACATTATGGGGAAAATCCAACTCCGGCATGATACAAGTTGCAAGATCACCCAGCTAGCCTATGATGGGCTGTCACTAGATAGGCTTAACTGTCAACTTTCCCATGGCTGGGACCTTCTCAGCCAGAGCTACACTCAAGAATACACGATCAATGAAACCCTATGGGGAAAATCAAACTCCGACATGATACAAGTTGCAAGATCACCCAGCTAGCCTATGATGGGCTGTCACTAGATAGGCTTAACTGTCAACTTTCCCATGGCTGCGACCTTCTCAGCCAGAGCTACACTCAAGAATACACGATCAATGAAACCCTATGGGGAAAATCAAACTCCGACATGATACAAGTTGCAAGATCACCCAGCTAGCTTATGATGGGCTGTCACTAGATAGGCTTAACTGTCAACTTTCCCATGGCTGCGTCGTTCTCAGCCCGAGCTACACTCAAGAGTACACGATCAATGAAGCGCTACGGGGAAAATTAAACTCCTGCTTGATAGAAGTTGCCGAGTAAACGATAAATGAAACCCTATGGGGAAAATCCAACTCCGGCATGATACAAGTTGCAAGATCACCCAGCTAGCCTATGATGGGCTGTCACTAGATAGGCTTAACTGTCAACTTTCCCATGGCTGCGACCTTCTCAGCCAGAGCTACACTCAAGAATACACGATCAATGAAACCCTATGGGGAAAATCAAACTCCGACATGATACAAGTTGCAAGATCACCCAGCTAGCCTATGATGGGCTGTCACTAGTTAGGCTTAACTGTCAACTTTCCCATGGCTGCGTCGTTCTCAGCCCGAGCTACACTCAAGAGTACACGATCAATGAAGCGCTATGGGGAAAATTAAACTCCTGCTTGATAGAAGTTGCCGAGTAAACGATCAATGAAACTCTATGGGGAAAATCCAACTCCGGCATGATACAAGTTGCAAGATCACCCAGCTAGCCTATGATGGGCTGTCACTAGATAGGCTTAACTGTCAACTTTCCCATGGCTGCGACCTTCTCAGCCAGAGCTACACTCAAGAATACACGATCAATGAAACCCTATGGGGAAAATCAAACTCCGACATGATACAAGTTGCAAGATCACCCAGCTAGCCTATGATGGGCTGTCACTAGATAGGCTTAACTGTCAACTTTCCCATGGCTGCGACCTTCTCAGCCAGAGCTACACTCAAGAATACACGATCAATGAAACCCTATGGGGAAAATCAAACTCCGACATGATACAAGTTGCAAGATCACCCAGCTAGCCTATGATGGGCTGTCACTAGATAGGCTTAACTGTCAACTTTCCCATGGCTGCGTCGTTCTCAGCCCGAGCTACACTCAAGAGTACACGATCAATGAAGCGCTATGGGGAAAATTAAACTCCTGCTTGATAGAAGTTGCCGAGTAAACGATCAATGAAACATTATGGGGAAAATCCAACTCCGGCATGATACAAGTTGCAAGATCACCCAGCTAGCCTATGATGGGCTGTCACTAGATAGGCTTAACTGTCAACTTTCCCATGGCTGGGACCTTCTCAGCCAGAGCTACACTCAAGAATACACGATCAATGAAACCCTATGGGGAAAATCAAACTCCGACATGATACAAGTTGCAAGATCACCCAGCTAGCCTATGATGGGCTGTCACTAGATAGGCTTAACTGTCAACTTTCCCATGGCTGCGACCTTCTCAGCCAGAGCTACACTCAAGAATACACGATCAATGAAACCCTATGGGGAAAATCAAACTCCGACATGATACAAGTTGCAAGATCACCCAGCTAGCCTATGATGGGCTGTCACTAGATAGGCTTAACTGTCAACTTTCCCATGGCTGCGTCGTTCTCAGCCCGAGCTACACTCAAGAGTACACGATCAATGAAGCGCTATGGGGAAAATTAAACTCCTGCTTGATAGAAGTTGCCGAGTAAACGATCAATGAAACTCTATGGGGAAAATCCAACTCCGGCATGATACAAGTTGCAAGATCACCCAGCTAGCCTATGATGGGCTGTCACTAGATAGGCTTAACTGTCAACTTTCCCATGGCTGGGACCTTCTCAGCCAGAGCTACACTCAAGAATACACGATCAATGAAACCCTATGGGGAAAATCAAACTCCGACATGATACAAGTTGCAAGATCACCCAGCTAGCCTATGATGGGCTGTCACTAGATAGGCTTAACTGTCAACTTTCCCATGGCTGCGTCGTTCTCAGCCCGAGCTACACTCAAGAGTACACGATCAATGAAGCGCTACGGGGAAAATTAAACTCCTGCTTGATAGAAGTTGCCGAGTAAACGATAAATGAAACCCTATGGGGAAAATCCAACTCCGGCATGATACAAGTTGCAAGATCACCCAGCTAGCCTATGATGGGCTGTCACTAGATAGGCTTAACTGTCAACTTTCCCATGGCTGCGACCTTCTCAGCCAGAGCTACACTCAAGAATACACGATCAATGAAACCCTATGGGGAAAATCAAACTCCGACATGATACAAGTTGCAAGATCACCCAGCTAGCCTATGATGGGCTGTCACTAGATAGGCTTAACTGTCAACTTTCCCATGGCTGCGTCGTTCTCAGCCCGAGCTACACTCAAGAGTACACGATCAATGAAGCGCTACGGGGAAAATTAAACTCCTGCTTGATAGAAGTTGCAAGATCACCCAGCTAGCCTATGATGGGCTGTCACTAGATAGGCTTAACTGTCAACTTTCCCATGGCTGGGACCTTCTCAGCCAGAGCTACACTCAAGAATACACGATCAATGAAACCCTATGGGGAAAATCAAACTCCGACATGATACAAGTTGCAAGATCACCCAGCTAGCCTATGATGGGCTGTCACTAGATAGGCTTAACTGTCAACTTTCCCATGGCTGCGACCTTCTCAGCCAGAGCTACACTCAAGAATACACGATCAATGAAACCCTATGGGGAAAATCAAACTCCGACATGATACAAGTTGCAAGATCACCCAGCTAGCCTATGATGGGCTGTCACTAGATAGGCTTAACTGTCAACTTTCCCATGGCTGCGACCTTCTCAGCCAGAGCTTCACTCAAGAATACACGATCAATGAAACCCTATGGGGAAAATCAAACTCCGACATGATACAAGTTGCAAGATCACCCAGCTAGCCTATGATGGGCTGTCACTAGATAGGCTTAACTGTCAACTTTCCCATGGCTGCGTCGTTCTCAGCCCGAGCTACACTCAAGAGTACACGATCAATGAAGCGCTACGGGGAAAATTAAACTCCTGCTTGATAGAAGTTGCCGAGTAAACGATCAATGAAACCCTATGGGGAAAATTCAACTCCGGCATGATACAAGTTGCAAGATCACCCAGCTAGCCTATGATGGGCTGTCACTAGATAGGCTTAACTGTCAACTTTCCCATGGCTGCGACCTTCTCAGCCAGAGCTACACTCAAGAATACACGATCAATGAAACCCTATGGGGAAAATCAAACTCCGACATGATACAAGTTGCAAGATCACCCAGCTAGCCTATGATGGGCTGTCACTAGATATGCTTAACTATCAACTTTCCCATGGCTGCGTCGTTCTCAGCCCGAGCTACACTCAAGAGTACACGATCAATGAAGCGCTATGGGGAAAATTAAACTCCTGCTTGATAGAAGTTGCCGAGTAAACGATCAATGAAACTCTATGGGGAAAATCCAACTCCGGCATGATACAAGTTGCAAGATCACCCAGCTAGCCTATGATGGGCTGTCACTAGATAGGCTTAACTGTCAACTTTCCCATGGCTGCGACCTTCTCAGCCAGAGCTACACTCAAGAATACACGATCAATGAAACCCTATGGGGAAAATCAAACTCCGACATGATACAAGTTGCAAGATCACCCAGCTAGCCTATGATGGGCTGTCACTAGATAGGCTTAACTGTCAACTTTCCCATGGCTGCGACCTTCTCAGCCAGAGCTACACTCAAGAATACACGATCAATGAAACCCTATGGGGAAAATCAAACTCCGACATGATACAAGTTGCAAGATCACCCAGCTAGCCTATGATGGGCTGTCACTAGATAGGCTTAACTGTCAACTTTCCCATGGCTGCGACCTTCTCAGCCAGAGCTACACTCAAGAATACACGATCAATGAAACCCTATGGGGAAAATCAAACTCCGACATGATACAAGTTGCAAGATCACCCAGCTAGCCTATGATGGGCTGTCACTAGATAGGCTTAACTGTCAACTTTCCCATGGCTGCGTCGTTCTCAGCCCGAGCTACACTCAAGAGTACACGATCAATGAAGCGCTATGGGGAAAATTAAACTCCTGCTTGATAGAAGTTGCCGAGTAAACGATCAATGAAACATTATGGGGGAAAATCCAACTCCGGCATGATACAAGTTGCAAGATCACCCAGCTAGCCTATGATGGGCTGTCACTAGATAGGCTTAACTGTCAACTTTCCCATGGCTGGGACCTTCTCAGCCAGAGCTACACTCAAGAATACACGATCAATGAAACCCCTATGGGGAAAATCAAACTCCGACATGATACAAGTTGCAAGATCACCCAGCTAGCCTATGATGGGCTGTCACTAGATAGGCTTAACTGTCAACTTTCCCATGGCTGCGACCTTCTCAGCCAGAGCTACACTCAAGAATACACGATCAATGAAACCCTATGGGGAAAATCAAACTCCGACATGATACAAGTTGCAAGATCACCCAGCTAGCCTATGATGGGCTGTCACTAGATAGGCTTAACTGTCAACTTTCCCATGGCTGCGTCGTTCTCAGCCCGAGCTACACTCAAGAGTACACGATCAATGAAGCGCTACGGGGAAAATTAAACTCCTGCTTGATAGAAGTTGCCGAGTAAACGATAAATGAAACCCTATGGGGAAAATCCAACTCCGGCATGATACAAGTTGCAAGATCACCCAGCTAGCCTATGATGGGCTGTCACTAGATAGGCTTAACTGTCAACTTTCCCATGGCTGCGACCTTCTCAGCCAGAGCTACACTCAAGAATACACGATCAATGAAACCCTATGGGGAAAATCAAACTCCGACATGATACAAGTTGCAAGATCACCCAGCTAGCCTATGATGGGCTGTCACTAGATAGGCTTAACTGTCAACTTTCCCATGGCTGCGTCGTTCTCAGCCCGAGCTACACTCAAGAGTACACGATCAATGAAGCGCTATGGGGAAAATTAAACTCCTGCTTGATAGAAGTTGCCGAGTAAACGATCAATGAAACATTATGGGGAAAATCCAACTCCGGCATGATACAAGTTGCAAGATCACCCAGCTAGCCTATGATGGGCTGTCACTAGATAGGCTTAACTGTCAACTTTCCCATGGCTGGGACCTTCTCAGCCAGAGCTACACTCAAGAATACACGATCAATGAAACCCTATGGGGAAAATCAAACTCCGACATGATACAAGTTGCAAGATCACCCAGCTAGCCTATGATGGGCTGTCACTAGATAGGCTTAACTGTCAACTTTCCCATGGCTGCGACCTTCTCAGCCAGAGCTACACTCAAGAATACACGATCAATGAAACCCTATGGGGAAAATCAAACTCCGACATGATACAAGTTGCAAGATCACCCAGCTAGCTTATGATGGGCTGTCACTAGATAGGCTTAACTGTCAACTTTCCCATGGCTGCGTCGTTCTCAGCCCGAGCTACACTCAAGAGTACACGATCAATGAAGCGCTACGGGGAAAATTAAACTCCTGCTTGATAGAAGTTGCCGAGTAAACGATAAATGAAACCCTATGGGGAAAATCCAACTCCGGCATGATACAAGTTGCAAGATCACCCAGCTAGCCTATGATGGGCTGTCACTAGATAGGCTTAACTGTCAACTTTCCCATGGCTGCGACCTTCTCAGCCAGAGCTACACTCAAGAATACACGATCAATGAAACCCTATGGGGAAAATCAAACTCCGACATGATTACAAGTTGCAAGATCACCCAGCTAGCCTATGATGGGCTGTCACTAGTTAGGCTTAACTGTCAACTTTCCCATGGCTGCGTCGTTCTCAGCCCGAGCTACACTCAAGAGTACACGATCAATGAAGCGCTATGGGGAAAATTAAACTCCTGCTTGATAGAAGTTGCCGAGTAAACGATCAATGAAACTCTATGGGGAAAATCCAACTCCGGCATGATACAAGTTGCAAGATCACCCAGCTAGCCTATGATGGGCTGTCACTAGATAGGCTTAACTGTCAACTTTCCCATGGCTGCGACCTTCTCAGCCAGAGCTACACTCAAGAATAAGCGATCAATGAAACCCTATGGGGAAAATCAAACTCCGACATGATACAAGTTGCAAGATCACCCAGCTAGCCTATGATGGGCTGTCACTAGATAGGCTTAACTGTCAACTTTCCCATGGCTGCGACCTTCTCAGCCAGAGCTACACTCAAGAATACACGATCAATGAAACCCTATGGGGAAAATCAAACTCCGACATGATACAAGTTGCAAGATCACCCAGCTAGCCTATGATGGGCTGTCACTAGATAGGCTTAACTGTCAACTTTCCCATGGCTGCGTCGTTCTCAGCCCGAGCTACACTCAAGAGTACACGATCAATGAAGCGCTATGGGGAAAATTAAACTCCTGCTTGATAGAAGTTGCCGAGTAAACGATCAATGAAACATTATGGGGAAAATCCAACTCCGGCATGATACAAGTTGCAAGATCACCCAGCTAGCCTATGATGGGCTGTCACTAGATAGGCTTAACTGTCAACTTTCCCATGGCTGGGACCTTCTCAGCCAGAGCTACACTCAAGAATACACGATCAATGAAACCCTATGGGGAAAATCAAACTCCGACATGATACAAGTTGCAAGATCACCCAGCTAGCCTATGATGGGCTGTCACTAGATAGGCTTAACTGTCAACTTTCCCATGGCTGCGACCTTCTCAGCCAGAGCTACACTCAAGAATACACGATCAATGAAACCCTATGGGGGAAAATCAAACTCCGACATGATACAAGTTGCAAGATCACCCAGCTAGCCTATGATGGGCTGTCACTAGATAGGCTTAACTGTCAACTTTCCCATGGCTGCGTCGTTCTCAGCCCGAGCTACACTCAAGAGTACACGATCAATGAAGCGCTATGGGGAAAATTAAACTCCTGCTTGATAGAAGTTGCCGAGTAAACGATCAATGAAACTCTATGGGGAAAATCCAACTCCGGCATGATACAAGTTGCAAGATCACCCAGCTAGCCTATGATGGGCTGTCACTAGATAGGCTTAACTGTCAACTTTCCCATGGCTGGGACCTTCTCAGCCAGAGCTACACTCAAGAATACACGATCAATGAAACCCTATGGGGAAAATCAAACTCCGACATGATACAAGTTGCAAGATCACCCAGCTAGCCTATAATGGGCTGTCACTAGATAGGCTTAACTGTCAACTTTCCCATGGCTGCGTCGTTCTCAGCCCGAGCTACACTCAAGAGTACACGATCAATGAAGCGCTACGGGGAAAATTAAACTCCTGCTTGATAGAAGTTGCCGAGTAAACGATAAATGAAACCCTATGGGGAAAATCCAACTCCGGCATGATACAAGTTGCAAGATCACCCAGCTAGCCTATGATGGGCTGTCACTAGATAGGCTTAACTGTCAACTTTCCCATGGCTGCGACCTTCTCAGCCAGAGCTACACTCAAGAATACACGATCAATGAAACCCTATGGGGAAAATCAAACTCCGACATGATACAAGTTGCAAGATCACCCAGCTAGCCTATGATGGGCTGTCACTAGATAGGCTTAACTGTCAACTTTCCCATGGCTGCGTCGTTCTCAGCCCGAGCTACACTCAAGAGTACACGATCAATGAAGCGCTACGGGGAAAATTAAACTCCTGCTTGATAGAAGTTGCAAGATCACCCAGCTAGCCTATGATGGGCTGTCACTAGATAGGCTTAACTGTCAACTTTCCCATGGCTGGGACCTTCTCAGCCAGAGCTACACTCAAGAATACACGATCAATGAAACCCTATGGGGAAAATCAAACTCCGACATGATACAAGTTGCAAGATCACCCAGCTAGCCTATGATGGGCTGTCACTAGATAGGCTTAACTGTCAACTTTCCCATGGCTGCGACCTTCTCAGCCAGAGCTACACTCAAGAATACACGATCAATGAAACCCTATGGGGAAAATCAAACTCCGACATGATACAAGTTGCAAGATCACCCAGCTAGCCTATGATGGGCTGTCACTAGATAGGCTTAACTGTCAACTTTCCCATGGCTGCGACCTTCTCAGCCAGAGCTTCACTCAAGAATACACGATCAATGAAACCCTATGGGGAAAATCAAACTCCGACATGATACAAGTTGCAAGATCACCCAGCTAGCCTATGATGGGCTGTCACTAGATAGGCTTAACTGTCAACTTTCCCATGGCTGCGTCGTTCTCAGCCCGAGCTACACTCAAGAGTACACGATCAATGAAGCGCTACGGGGAAAATTAAACTCCTGCTTGATAGAAGTTGCCGAGTAAACGATCAATGAAACCCTATGGGGAAAATTCAACTCCGGCATGATACAAGTTGCAAGATCACCCAGCTAGCCTATGATGGGCTGTCACTAGATAGGCTTAACTGTCAACTTTCCCATGGCTGCGACCTTCTCAGCCAGAGCTACACTCAAGAATACACGATCAATGAAACCCTATGGGGAAAATCAAACTCCGACATGATACAAGTTGCAAGATCACCCAGCTAGCCTATGATGGGCTGTCACTAGATATGCTTAACTATCAACTTTCCCATGGCTGCGTCGTTCTCAGCCCGAGCTACACTCAAGAGTACACGATCAATGAAGCGCTATGGGGAAAATTAAACTCCTGCTTGATAGAAGTTGCCGAGTAAACGATCAATGAAACTCTATGGGGAAAATCCAACTCCGGCATGATACAAGTTGCAAGATCACCCAGCTAGCCTATGATGGGCTGTCACTAGATAGGGCTTAACTGTCAACTTTCCCATGGCTGCGACCTTCTCAGCCAGAGCTACACTCAAGAATACACGATCAATGAAACCCTATGGGGGAAAATCAAACTCCGACATGATACAAGTTGCAAGATCACCCAGCTAGCCTATGATGGGCTGTCACTAGATAGGCTTAACTGTCAACTTTCCCATGGCTGCGACCTTCTCAGCCAGAGCTACACTCAAGAATACACGATCAATGAAACCCTATGGGGAAAATCAAACTCCGACATGATACAAGTTGCAAGATCACCCAGCTAGCCTATGATGGGCTGTCACTAGATAGGCTTAACTGTCAACTTTCCCATGGCTGCGACCTTCTCAGCCAGAGCTACACTCAAGAATACACGATCAATGAAACCCTATGGGGAAAATCAAACTCCGACATGATACAAGTTGCAAGATCACCCAGCTAGCCTATGATGGGCTGTCACTAGATAGGCTTAACTGTCAACTTTCCCATGGCTGCGTCGTTCTCAGCCCGAGCTACACTCAAGAGTACACGATCAATGAAGCGCTATGGGGAAAATTAAACTCCTGCTTGATAGAAGTTGCCGAGTAAACGATCAATGAAACATTATGGGGAAAATCCAACTCCGGCATGATACAAGTTGCAAGATCACCCAGCTAGCCTATGATGGGCTGTCACTAGATAGGCTTAACTGTCAACTTTCCCATGGCTGGGACCTTCTCAGCCAGAGCTACACTCAAGAATACACGATCAATGAAACCCTATGGGGAAAATCAAACTCCGACATGATACAAGTTGCAAGATCACCCAGCTAGCCTATGATGGGCTGTCACTAGATAGGCTTAACTGTCAACTTTCCCATGGCTGCGACCTTCTCAGCCAGAGCTACACTCAAGAATACACGATCAATGAAACCCTATGGGGAAAATCAAACTCCGACATGATACAAGTTGCAAGATCACCCAGCTAGCCTATGATGGGCTGTCACTAGATAGGCTTAACTGTCAACTTTCCCATGGCTGCGTCGTTCTCAGCCCGAGCTACACTCAAGAGTACACGATCAATGAAGCGCTACGGGGAAAATTAAACTCCTGCTTGATAGAAGTTGCCGAGTAAACGATAAATGAAACCCTATGGGGAAAATCCAACTCCGGCATGATACAAGTTGCAAGATCACCCAGCTAGCCTATGATGGGCTGTCACTAGATAGGCTTAACTGTCAACTTTCCCATGGCTGCGACCTTCTCAGCCAGAGCTACACTCAAGAATACACGATCAATGAAACCCTATGGGGAAAATCAAACTCCGACATGATACAAGTTGCAAGATCACCCAGCTAGCCTATGATGGGCTGTCACTAGATAGGCTTAACTGTCAACTTTCCCATGGCTGCGTCGTTCTCAGCCCGAGCTACACTCAAGAGTACACGATCAATGAAGCGCTATGGGGAAAATTAAACTCCTGCTTGATAGAAGTTGCCGAGTAAACGATCAATGAAACATTATGGGGAAAATCCAACTCCGGCATGATACAAGTTGCAAGATCACCCAGCTAGCCTATGATGGGCTGTCACTAGATAGGCTTAACTGTCAACTTTCCCATGGCTGGGACCTTCTCAGCCAGAGCTACACTCAAGAATACACGATCAATGAAACCCTATGGGGAAAATCAAACTCCGACATGATACAAGTTGCAAGATCACCCAGCTAGCCTATGATGGGCTGTCACTAGATAGGCTTAACTGTCAACTTTCCCATGGCTGCGACCTTCTCAGCCAGAGCTACACTCAAGAATACACGATCAATGAAACCCTATGGGGAAAATCAAACTCCGACATGATACAAGTTGCAAGATCACCCAGCTAGCTTATGATGGGCTGTCACTAGATAGGCTTAACTGTCAACTTTCCCATGGCTGCGTCGTTCTCAGCCCGAGCTACACTCAAGAGTACACGATCAATGAAGCGCTACGGGGAAAATTAAACTCCTGCTTGATAGAAGTTGCCGAGTAAACGATAAATGAAACCCTATGGGGAAAATCCAACTCCGGCATGATACAAGTTGCAAGATCACCCAGCTAGCCTATGATGGGCTGTCACTAGATAGGCTTAACTGTCAACTTTCCCATGGCTGCGACCTTCTCAGCCATTGCTACACTCAAGAATACACGATCAATGAAACCCTATGGGGAAAATCAAACTCCGACATGATACAAGTTGCAAGATCACCCAGCTAGCCTATGATGGGCTGTCACTAGTTAGGCTTAACTGTCAACTTTCCCATGGCTGCGTCGTTCTCAGCCCGAGCTACACTCAAGAGTACACGATCAATGAAGCGCTATGGGGAAAATTAAACTCCTGCTTGATAGAAGTTGCCGAGTAAACGATCAATGAAACTCTATGGGGAAAATCCAACTCCGGCATGATACAAGTTGCAAGATCACCCAGCTAGCCTATGATGGGCTGTCACTAGATAGGCTTAACTGTCAACTTTCCCATGGCTGCGACCTTCTCAGCCAGAGCTACACTCAAGAATACACGATCAATGAAACCCTATGGGGAAAATCAAACTCCGACATGATACAAGTTGCAAGATCACCCAGCTAGCCTATGATGGGCTGTCACTAGATAGGCTTAACTGTCAACTTTCCCATGGCTGCGACCTTCTCAGCCAGAGCTACACTCAAGAATACACGATCAATGAAACCCTATGGGGAAAATCAAACTCCGACATGATACAAGTTGCAAGATCACCCAGCTAGCCTATGATGGGCTGTCACTAGATAGGCTTAACTGTCAACTTTCCCATGGCTGCGTCGTTCTCAGCCCGAGCTACACTCAAGAGTACACGATCAATGAAGCGCTATGGGGAAAATTAAACTCCTGCTTGATAGAAGTTGCCGAGTAAACGATCAATGAAACATTATGGGGAAAATCCAACTCCGGCATGATACAAGTTGCAAGATCACCCAGCTAGCCTATGATGGGCTGTCACTAGATAGGCTTAACTGTCAACTTTCCCATGGCTGGGACCTTCTCAGCCAGAGCTACACTCAAGAATACACGATCAATGAAACCCTATGGGGAAAATCAAACTCCGACATGATACAAGTTGCAAGATCACCCAGCTAGCCTATGATGGGCTGTCACTAGATAGGCTTAACTGTCAACTTTCCCATGGCTGCGACCTTCTCAGCCAGAGCTACACTCAAGAATACACGATCAATGAAACCCTATGGGGAAAATCAAACTCCGACATGATACAAGTTGCAAGATCACCCAGCTAGCCTATGATGGGCTGTCACTAGATAGGCTTAACTGTCAACTTTCCCATGGCTGCGTCGTTCTCAGCCCGAGCTACACTCAAGAGTACACGATCAATGAAGCGCTATGGGGAAAATTAAACTCCTGCTTGATAGAAGTTGCCGAGTAAACGATCAATGAAACTCTATGGGGAAAATCCAACTCCGGCATGATACAAGTTGCAAGATCACCCAGCTAGCCTATGATGGGCTGTCACTAGATAGGCTTAACTGTCAACTTTCCCATGGCTGGGACCTTCTCAGCCAGAGCTACACTCAAGAATACACGATCAATGAAACCCTATGGGGAAAATCAAACTCCGACATGATACAAGTTGCAAGATCACCCAGCTAGCCTATGATGGGCTGTCACTAGATAGGCTTAACTGTCAACTTTCCCATGGCTGCGTCGTTCTCAGCCCGAGCTACACTCAAGAGTACACGATCAATGAAGCGCTACGGGGAAAATTAAACTCCTGCTTGATAGAAGTTGCCGAGTAAACGATAAATGAAACCCTATGGGGAAAATCCAACTCCGGCATGATACAAGTTGCAAGATCACCCAGCTAGCCTATGATGGGCTGTCACTAGATAGGCTTAACTGTCAACTTTCCCATGGCTGCGACCTTCTCAGCCAGAGCTACACTCAAGAATACACGATCAATGAAACCCTATGGGGAAAATCAAACTCCGACATGATACAAGTTGCAAGATCACCCAGCTAGCCTATGATGGGCTGTCACTAGATAGGCTTAACTGTCAACTTTCCCATGGCTGCGTCGTTCTCAGCCCGAGCTACACTCAAGAGTACACGATCAATGAAGCTCTACGGGGAAAATTAAACTCCTGCTTGATAGAAGTTGCAAGATCACCCAGCTAGCCTATGATGGGCTGTCACTAGATAGGCTTAACTGTCAACTTTCCCATGGCTGGGACCTTCTCAGCCAGAGCTACACTCAAGAATACACGATCAATGAAACCCTATGGGGAAAATCAAACTCCGACATGATACAAGTTGCAAGATCACCCAGCTAGCCTATGATGGGCTGTCACTAGATAGGCTTAACTGTCAACTTTCCCATGGCTGCGACCTTCTCAGCCAGAGCTACACTCAAGAATACACGATCAATGAAACCCTATGGGGAAAATCAAACTCCGACATGATACAAGTTGCAAGATCACCCAGCTAGCCTATGATGGGCTGTCACTAGATAGGCTTAACTGTCAACTTTCCCATGGCTGCGACCTTCTCAGCCAGAGCTTCACTCAAGAATACACGATCAATGAAACCCTATGGGGAAAATCAAACTCCGACATGATACAAGTTGCAAGATCACCCAGCTAGCCTATGATGGGCTGTCACTAGATAGGCTTAACTGTCAACTTTCCCATGGCTGCGTCGTTCTCAGCCCGAGCTACACTCAAGAGTACACGATCAATGAAGCGCTACGGGGAAAATTAAACTCCTGCTTGATAGAAGTTGCCGAGTAAACGATCAATGAAACCCTATGGGGAAAATTCAACTCCGGCATGATACAAGTTGCAAGATCACCCAGCTAGCCTATGATGGGCTGTCACTAGATAGGCTTAACTGTCAACTTTCCCATGGCTGCGACCTTCTCAGCCAGAGCTACACTCAAGAATACACGATCAATGAAACCCTATGGGGAAAATCAAACTCCGACATGATACAAGTTGCAAGATCACCCAGCTAGCCTATGATGGGCTGTCACTAGATATGCTTAACTATCAACTTTCCCATGGCTGCGTCGTTCTCAGCCCGAGCTACACTCAAGAGTACACGATCAATGAAGCGCTATGGGGAAAATTAAACTCCTGCTTGATAGAAGTTGCCGAGTAAACGATCAATGAAACTCTATGGGGAAAATCCAACTCCGGCATGATACAAGTTGCAAGATCACCCAGCTAGCCTATGATGGGCTGTCACTAGATAGGCTTAACTGTCAACTTTCCCATGGCTGCGACCTTCTCAGCCAGAGCTACACTCAAGAATACACGATCAATGAAACCCTATGGGGAAAATCAAACTCCGACATGATACAAGTTGCAAGATCACCCAGCTAGCCTATGATGGGCTGTCACTAGATAGGCTTAACTGTCAACTTTCCCATGGCTGCGACCTTCTCAGCCAGAGCTACACTCAAGAATACACGATCAATGAAACCCTATGGGGAAAATCAAACTCCGACATGATACAAGTTGCAAGATCACCCAGCTAGCCTATGATGGGCTGTCACTAGATAGGCTTAACTGTCAACTTTCCCATGGCTGCGTCGTTCTCAGCCCGAGCTACACTCAAGAGTACACGATCAATGAAGCGCTATGGGGAAAATTAAACTCCTGCTTGATAGAAGTTGCCGAGTAAACGATCAATGAAACTCTATGGGGAAAATCCAACTCCGGCATGATACAAGTTGCAAGATCACCCAGCTAGCCTATGATGGGCTGTCACTAGATAGGCTTAACTGTCAACTTTCCCATGGCTGGGACCTTCTCAGCCAGAGCTACACTCAAGAATACACGATCAATGAAACCCTATGGGGAAAATCAAACTCCGACATGATACAAGTTGCAAGATCACCCAGCTAGCCTATGATGGGCTGTCACTAGATAGGCTTAACTGTCAACTTTCCCATGGCTGCGTCGTTCTCAGCCCGAGCTACACTCAAGAGTACACGATCAATGAAGCGCTATGGGGAAAATTAAACTCCTGCTTGATAGAAGTTGCCGAGTAAACGATCAATGAAACTCTATGGGGAAAATCCAACTCCGGCATGATACAAGTTGCAAGATCACCCAGCTAGCCTATGATGGGCTGTCACTAGATAGGCTTAACTGTCAACTTTCCCATGGCTGGGACCTTCTCAGCCAGAGCTACACTCAAGAATACACGATCAATGAAACCCTATGGGGAAAATCAAACTCCGACATGATACAAGTTGCAAGATCACCCAGCTAGCCTATGATGGGCTGTCACTAGATAGGCTTAACTGTCAACTTTCCCATGGCTGCGACCTTCTCAGCCAGAGCTTCACTCAAGAATACACGATCAATGAAACCCTATGGGGAAAATCAAACTCCGACATGATACAAGTTGCAAGATCACCCAGCTAGCCTATGATGGGCTGTCACTAGATAGGCTTAACTGTCAACTTTCCCATGGCTGCGTCGTTCTCAGCCCGAGCTACACTCAAGAGTACACGATCAATGAAGCGCTACGGGAAAAATTAAACTCCTGCTTGATAGAAGTTGCCGAGTAAACGATCAATGAAACCCTATGGGGAAAATTCAACTCCGGCATGATACAAGTTGCAAGATCACCCAGCTAGCCTATGATGGGCTGTCACTAGATAGGCTTAACTGTCAACTTTCCCATGGCTGCGACCTTCTCAGCCAGAGCTACACTCAAGAATACACGATCAATGAAACCCTATGGGGAAAATCAAACTCCGACATGATACAAGTTGCAAGATCACCCAGCTAGCCTATGATGGGCTGTCACTAGATATGCTTAACTATCAACTTTCCCATGGCTGCGTCGTTCTCAGCCCGAGCTACACTCAAGAGTACACGATCAATGAAGCGCTATGGGGAAAATTAAACTCCTGCTTGATAGAAGTTGCCGAGTAAACGATCAATGAAACTCTATGGGGAAAATCCAACTCCGGCATGATACAAGTTGCAAGATCACCCAGCTAGCCTATGATGGGCTGTCACTAGATAGGCTTAACTGTCAACTTTCCCATGGCTGCGACCTTCTCAGCCAGAGCTACACTCAAGAATACACGATCAATGAAACCCTATGGGGAAAATCAAACTCCGACATGATACAAGTTGCAAGATCACCCAGCTAGCCTATGATGGGCTGTCACTAGATAGGCTTAACTGTCAACTTTCCCATGGCTGCGACCTTCTCAGCCAGAGCTACACTCAAGAATACACGATCAATGAAACCCTATGGGGAAAATCAAACTCCGACATGATACAAGTTGCAAGATCACCCAGCTAGCCTATGATGGGCTGTCACTAGATAGGCTTAACTGTCAACTTTCCCATGGCTGCGACCTTCTCAGCCAGAGCTACACTCAAGAATACACGATCAATGAAACCCTATGGGGAAAATGAAAATCAAACTCCGACATGATACAAGTTGCAAGATCACCCAGCTAGCCTATGATGGGCTGTCACTAGATAGGCTTAACTGTCAACTTTTCCATGGCTGCGTCGTTCTCTGCCCGAGCTACATCTCAAGAGTACACGATCAATGAAGCGCTATGGGAAAATTAAACTCCTGCTTGATAGAAGTTGCCGAGTAAACGATCAATGAAACATTATGGGGAAAATCCAACTCCGCATGATACAAGTTGCAAGATCACCCAGCTAGCCTATGATGGGCTGTCACTAGATAGGCTTAACTGTCAACTTTCCCATGGCTGGGACCTTCTCAGCCAGAGCTACACTCAAGAATACACGATCAATGAAACCCTATGGGGAAAAATCAAACTCCGACATGATACAAGTTGCAAGATCACCCAGCTAGCCTATGATGGGCTGTCACTAGATAGGCTTAACTGTCAACTTTCCCATGGCTGCGACCTTCTCAGCCAGAGCTACACTCAAGAATACACGATCAATGAAACCCTATGGGGAAAATCAAACTCCGACATGATACAAGTTGCAAGATCACCCAGCTAGCCTATGATGGGCTGTCACTAGATAGGCTTAACTGTCAACTTTCCCATGGCTGCGTCGTTCTCAGCCCGAGCTACACTCAAGAGTACACGATCAATGAAGCGCTACGGGGAAATTAAACTCCTGCTTGATAGAAGTTGCCGAGTAAACGATCAATGAAACTCTATGGGGAAAATCCAACTCCGGCATGATACAAGTTGCAAGATCACCCAGCTAGCCTATGATGGGCTGTCACTAGATAGGCTTAACTGTCAACTTTCCCATGGCTGCGACCTTCTCAGCCAGAGCTACACTCAAGAATACACGATCAATGAAAACCCTATGGGAAAATCAAACTCCGACATGATACAAGTTGCAAGATCACCCAGCTAGCCTATGATGGGCTGTCACTAGATAGGCTTAACTGTCAACTTTCCCATGGCTGCGACCTTCTCAGCCAGAGCTACACTCAAGAATACACGATCAATGAAACCCTATGGGGAAAATCAAACTCCGACATGATACAAGTTGCAAGATCACCCAGCTAGCCTATGATGGGCTGTCACTAGATAGGCTTAACTGTCAACTTTCCCATGGCTGCGTCGTTCTCAGCCCGAGCTACACTCAAGAGTACACGATCAATGAAGCGCTATGGGGAAAATTAAACTCCTGCTTGATAGAAGTTGCCGAGTAAACGATCAATGAAACATCTATGGGGAAAATCCAACTCCGGCATGATACAAGTTGCAAGATCACCCAGCTAGCCTATGATGGGCTGTCACTAGATAGGCTTAACTGTCAACTTTCCCATGGCTGGACCTTCTCAGCCAGAGCTACACTCAAGAATACACGATCAATGAAACCCTATGGGAAAATCAAACTCCGACATGATACAAGTTGCAAGATCACCCAGCTAGCCTATGATGGGCTGTCACTAGATAGGCTTAACTGTCAACTTTCCATGGCTGCGACCTTCTCAGCCAGAGCTACACTCAAGAATACACGATCAATGAAACCCTATGGGGAAAATCAAACTCCGACATGATACAAGTTGCAAGATCACCCAGCTAGCCTATGATGGCTGTCACTAGATAGGCTTAACTGTCAACTTTCCCATGGCTGCGTCGTTCTCAGCCCGAGCTACACTCAAGAGTACACGATCAATGAAGCGCTATGGGGAAAATTAAACTCCTGCTTGATAGAAGTTGCCGAGTAAACGATCAATGAAACTCTATGGGGAAAATCCAACTCCGCATGATACAAGTTGCAAGATCACCCAGCTAGCCTATGATGGGCTGTCACTAGATAGGCTTAACTGTCAACTTTCCCATGGCTGGGACCTTCTCAGCCAGAGCTACACTCAAGAATACACGATCAATGAAACCCTATGGGGAAAATCAAACTCGACATGATACAAGTTGCAAGATCACCCAGCTAGCCTATGATGGGCTGTCACTAGATAGGCTTAACTGTCAACTTTCCCATGGCTGCGTCGTTCTCAGCCCGAGCTACACTCAAGAGTACACGATCAATGAAGCGCTACGGGGAAAATTAAACTCCTGCTTGATAGAAGTTGCCGAGTAAACGATAAATGAAACCCTATGGGGAAAATCCAACTCCGGCATGATACAAGTTGCAAGATCACCCAGCTAGCCTATGATGGGCTGTCACTAGATAGGCTTAACTGTCAACTTTCCCATGGCTGCGACCTTCTCAGCCAGAGCTACACTCAAGAATACACGATCAATGAAACCCTATGGGGAAAATCAAACTCCGACATGATACAAGTTGCAAGATCACCCAGCTAGCCTATGATGGGCTGTCACTAGATAGGCTTAACTGTCAACTTTCCCATGGCTGCGTCGTTCTCAGCCCGAGCTACACTCAAGAGTACACGATCAATGAAGCGCTACGGGGAAAATTAAACTCCTGCTTGATAGAAGTTGCAAGATCACCCAGCTAGCCTATGATGGGCTGTCACTAGATAGGCTTAACTGTCAACTTTCCCATGGCTGGGACCTTCTCAGCCAGAGCTACACTCAAGAATACACGATCAATGAAACCCTATGGGGAAAATCAAACTCCGACATGATACAAGTTGCAAGATCACCCAGCTAGCCTATGATGGGCTGTCACTAGATAGGCTTAACTGTCAACTTTCCCATGGCTGCGACCTTCTCAGCCAGAGCTACACTCAAGAATACACGATCAATGAAACCCTATGGGGAAAATCAAACTCCGACATGATACAAGTTGCAAGATCACCCAGCTAGCCTATGATGGGCTGTCACTAGATAGGCTTAACTGTCAACTTTCCCATGGCTGCGACCTTCTCAGCCAGAGCTTCACTCAAGAATACACGATCAATGAAACCCTATGGGGAAAATCAAACTCCGACATGATACAAGTTGCAAGATCACCCAGCTAGCCTATGATGGGCTGTCACTAGATAGGCTTAACTGTCAACTTTCCCATGGCTGCGTCGTTCTCAGCCCGAGCTACACTCAAGAGTACACGATCAATGAAGCGCTATGGGGAAAATTAAACTCCTGCTTGATAGAAGTTGCCGAGTAAACGATCAATGAAACTCTATGGGGAAAATCCAACTCCGGCATGATACAAGTTGCAAGATCACCCAGCTAGCCTATGATGGGCTGTCACTAGATAGGCTTAACTGTCAACTTTCCCATGGCTGGGACCTTCTCAGCCAGAGCTACACTCAAGAATACACGATCAATGAAACCCTATGGGGAAAATCAAACTCCGACATGATACAAGTTGCAAGATCACCCAGCTAGCCTATGATGGGCTGTCACTAGATAGGCTTAACTGTCAACTTTCCCATGGCTGCGTCGTTCTCAGCCCGAGCTACACTCAAGAGTACACGATCAATGAAGCGCTACGGGGAAAATTAAACTCCTGCTTGATAGAAGTTGCCGAGTAAACGATAAATGAAACCCTATGGGGAAAATCCAACTCCGGCATGATACAAGTTGCAAGATCACCCAGCTAGCCTATGATGGGCTGTCACTAGATAGGCTTAACTGTCAACTTTCCCATGGCTGCGACCTTCTCAGCCAGAGCTACACTCAAGAATACACGATCAATGAAACCCTATGGGGAAAATCAAACTCCGACATGATACAAGTTGCACGATCACCCAGCTAGCCTATGATGGGCTGTCACTAGATAGGCTTAACTGTCAACTTTCCCATGGCTGCGTCGTTCTCAGCCCGAGCTACACTCAAGAGTACACGATCAATGAAGCGCTACGGGGAAAATTAAACTCCTGCTTGATAGAAGTTGCCGAGTAAACGATCAAAGAAACCCTATGGGGAAAATCCAACTCCGGCATGATACAAGTTGCAAGATCACCCAGCTAGCCTATGATGGGCTGTCACTAGATAGGCTTAACTGTCAACTTTCCCATGGCTGCGACCTTCTCAGCCAGAGCTACACTCAAGAATACACGATCAATGAAACCCTATGGGGAAAATCAAACTCCGACATGATACAAGTTGCAAGATCACCCAGCTAGCCTATGATGGGCTGTCACTAGATAGGCTTAACTGTCAACTTTCCCATGGCTGCGACCTTCTCAGACAGAGCTACACTCAAGAATACACGATCAATGAAACCCTATGGGGAAAATCAAACTCCGACATGATACAAGTTGCAAGATCACCCAGCTAGCCTATGATGGGCCGTCACTAGATAGGCTTAACTGTCAACTTTCCCATGGCTGCGTCGTTCTCAGCCCGAGCTACACTCAAGAGTACACGATCAATGAAGCGCTATGGGGAAAATTAAACTCCTGCTTGATAGAAGTTGCCGAGTAAACGATCAATGAAACTCTATGGGGAAAATCCATCTCCGGCATGATACAAGTTGCAAGATCACCCAGCTAGCCTATGATGGGCTGTCACTAGATAGGCTTAACTGTCAACTTTCCCATGGCTGGGACCTTCTCAGCCAGAGCTACACTCAAGAATACACGATCAATGAAACCCTATGGGGAAAATCAAACTCCGACATGATACAAGTTGCAAGATCACCCAGCTAGCCTATGATGGGCTGTCACTAGATAGGCTTAACTGTCAACTTTCCCATGGCTGCGACCTTCTCAGCCAGAGCTACACTCAAGAATACACGATCAATGAAACCCTATGGGGAAAATCAAACTCCGACATGATACAAGTTGCAAGATCACCCAGCTAGCCTATGATGAGCTGTCACTAGATAGGCTTAACTGTCAACTTTCCCATGGCTGCGTCGTTCTCAGCCCGAGCTACACTCAAGAGTACACGATCAATGAAGCGCTACGGGGAAAATTAAACTCCTGCTTGATAGAAGTTGCCGAGTAAACGATCAATGAAACCCTATGGGGAAAATCCAACTCCGGCATGATACAAGTTGCAAGATCACCCAGCTAGCCTATGATGGGCTGTCACTATGTAGGCTTAACTGTCAACTTTCCCATGGCTGCGACCTTCTCAGCCAGAGCTACACTCAAGAATACACGATCAATGAAACCCTATGGGGAAAATCAAACTCCGACATGATACAAGTTGCAAGATCACCCAGCTAGCCTATGATGGACTGTCACTAGATATGCTTAACTGTCAACTTTCCCATGGCTGCGTCGATCTCAGCCCGAGCTACACTCAAGAGTACACGATCAATGAAGCGCTATGGGGAAAATTAAACTCCTGCTTGATAGAAGTTGCCGACTAAACGATCAATGAAACTCTATGGGGAAAATCCAACTCCGGCATGATACAAGTTGCAAGATCACCCAGCTAGCCTATGATGGGCTGTCACTAGATAGGCTTAACTGTCAACTTTCCCATGGCTGCGACCTTCTCAGCCAGAGCTACACTCAAGAATACACGATCAATGAAACCCTATGGGGAAAATCAAACTCCGACATGATACAAGTTGCAAGATCACCCAGCTAGCCTATGATGGGCTGTCACTAGATAGGCTTAACTGTCAACTTTCCCATGGCTGCGACCTTCTCAGCCAGAGCTACACTCAAGAATACACGATCAATGAAATCCTATGGGGAAAATCAAACTCCGACATGATACAAGTTGCAAGATCACCCAGCTAGCCTATGATGGGCTGTCACTAGATAGGCTTAACTGTCAACTTTCCCATGGCTGCGTCGTTCTCAGCCCGAGCTACACTCAAGAGTACACGATCAATGAAGCGCTATGGGGAAAATTAAACTCCTGCTTGATAGAAGTTGCCGAGTAAACGATCAATGAAACATTATGGGGAAAATCCAACTCCGGCATGATACAAGTTGCAAGATCACCCAGCTAGCCTATGATGGGCTGTCACTAGATAGGCTTAACTGTCAACTTTCCCATGGCTGGGACCTTCTCAGCCAGAGCTACACTCAAGAATACACGATCAATGAAACCCTATGGGGAAAATCAAACTCCGACATGATACAAGTTGCAAGATCACCCAGCTAGCCTATGATGGGCTGTCACTAGATAGGCTTAACTGTCAACTTTCCCATGGCTGCGACCTTCTCAGCCAGAGCTACACTCAAGAATACACGATCAATGAAACCCTATGGGGAAAATCAAACTCCGACATGATACAAGTTGCAAGATCACCCAGCTAGCCTATGATGGGCTGTCACTAGATAGGCTTAACTGTCAACTTTCCCATGGCTGCGTCGTTCTCAGCCCGAGCTACACTCAAGAGTACACGATCAATGAAGCGCTACGGGGAAAATTAAACTCCTGCTTGATAGAAGTTGCCGAGTAAACGATAAATGAAACCCTATGGGGAAAATCCAACTCCGGCATGATACAAGTTGCAAGATCACCCAGCTAGCCTATGATGGGCTGTCACTAGATAGGCTTAACTGTCAACTTTCCCATGGCTGCGACCTTCTCAGCCAGAGCTACACTCAAGAATACACGATCAATGAAACCCTATGGGGAAAATCAAACTCCGACATGATACAAGTTGCAAGATCACCCAGCTAGCCTATGATGGGCTGTCACTAGTTAGGCTTAACTGACAACTTTCCCATGGCTGCGTCGTTCTCAGCCCGAGCTACACTCAAGAGTACACGATCAATGAAGCGCTATGGGGAAAATTAAACTCCTGCTTGATAGAAGTTGCCGAGTAAACGATCAATGAAACTCTATGGGAAAAATCCAACTCCGGCATGATACAAGTTGCAAGATCACCCAGCTAGCCTATGATGGGCTGTCACTAGATAGGCTTAACTGTCAACTTTCCCATGGCTGCGACCTTCTCAGCCAGAGCTACACTCAAGAATACACGATCAATGAAACCCTATGGGGAAAATCAAACTCCGACATGATACAAGTTGCAAGATCACCCAGCTAGCCTATGATGGGCTGTCACTAGATAGGCTTAACTGTCAACTTTCCCATGGCTGCGACCTTCTCAGCCAGAGCTACACTCAAGAATACACGATCAATGAAACCCTATGGGGAAAATCAAACTCCGACATGATACAAGTTGCAAGATCACCCAGCTAGCCTATGATGGGCTGTCACTAGATAGGCTTAACTGTCAACTTTCCCATGGCTGCGTCGTTCTCAGCCCGAGCTACACTCAAGAGTACACGATCAATGAAGCGCTATGGGGAAAATTAAACTCCTGCTTGATAGAAGTTGCCGAGTAAACGATCAATGAAACATTATGGGGAAAATCCAACTCCGGCATGATACAAGTTGCAAGATCACCCAGCTAGCCTATGATGGGCTGTCACTAGATAGGCTTAACTGTCAACTTTCCCATGGCTGGGACCTTCTCAGCCAGAGCTACACTCAAGAATACACGATCAATGAAACCCTATGGGGAAAATCAAACTCCGACATGATACAAGTTGCAAGATCACCCAGCTAGCCTATGATGGGCTGTCACTAGATAGGCTTAACTGTCAACTTTCCCATGGCTGCGACCTTCTCAGCCAGAGCTACACTCAAGAATACACGATCAATGAAACCCTATGGGGAAAATCAAACTCCGACATGATACAAGTTGCAAGATCACCCAGCTAGCCTATGATGGGCTGTCACTAGATAGGCTTAACTGTCAACTTTCCCATGGCTGCGTCGTTCTCAGCCCGAGCTACACTCAAGAGTACACGATCAATGAAGCGCTACGGGGAAAATTAAACTCCTGCTTGATAGAAGTTGCCGAGTAAACGATAAATGAAACCCTATGGGGAAAATCCAACTCCGGCATGATACAAGTTGCAAGATCACCCAGCTAGCCTATGATGGGCTGTCACTAGATAGGCTTAACTGTCAACTTTCCCATGGCTGCGACCTTCTCAGCCAGAGCTACACTCAAGAATACACGATCAATGAAACCCTATGGGGAAAATCAAACTCCGACATGATACAAGTTGCAAGATCACCCAGCTAGCCTATGATGGGCTGTCACTAGATAGGCTTAACTGTCAACTTTCCCATGGCTGCGTCGTTCTCAGCCCGAGCTACACTCAAGAGTACACGATCAATGAAGCGCTATGGGGAAAATTAAACTCCTGCTTGATAGAAGTTGCCGAGTAAACGATCAATGAAACATTATGGGGAAAATCCAACTCCGGCATGATACAAGTTGCAAGATCACCCAGCTAGCCTATGATGGGCTGTCACTAGATAGGCTTAACTGTCAACTTTCCCATGGCTGGGACCTTCTCAGCCAGAGCTACACTCAAGAATACACGATCAATGAAACCCTATGGGGAAAATCAAACTCCGACATGATACAAGTTGCAAGATCACCCAGCTAGCCTATGATGGGCTGTCACTAGATAGGCTTAACTGTCAACTTTCCCATGGCTGCGACCTTCTCAGCCAGAGCTACACTCAAGAATACACGATCAATGAAACCCTATGGGGAAAATCAAACTCCGACATGATACAAGTTGCAAGATCACCCAGCTAGCCTATGATGGGCTGTCACTAGATAGGCTTAACTGTCAACTTTCCCATGGCTGCGTCGTTCTCAGCCCGAGCTACACTCAAGAGTACACGATCAATGAAGCGCTACGGGGAAAATTAAACTCCTGCTTGATAGAAGTTGCCGAGTAAACGATAAATGAAACCCTATGGGGAAAATCCAACTCCGGCATGATACAAGTTGCAAGATCACCCAGCTAGCCTATGATGGGCTGTCACTAGATAGGCTTAACTGTCAACTTTCCCATGGCTGCGACCTTCTCAGCCAGAGCTACACTCAAGAATACACGATCAATGAAACCCTATGGGGAAAATCAAACTCCGACATGATACAAGTTGCAAGATCACCCAGCTAGCCTATGATGGGCTGTCACTAGTTAGGCTTAACTGTCAACTTTCCCATGGCTGCGTCGTTCTCAGCCCGAGCTACACTCAAGAGTACACGATCAATGAAGCGCTATGGGGAAAATTAAACTCCTGCTTGATAGAAGTTGCCGAGTAAACGATCAATGAAACTCTATGGGGAAAATCCAACTCCGGCATGATACAAGTTGCAAGATCACCCAGCTAGCCTATGATGGGCTGTCACTAGATAGGCTTAACTGTCAACTTTCCCATGGCTGCGACCTTCTCAGCCAGAGCTACACTCAAGAATACACGATCAATGAAACCCTATGGGGAAAATCAAACTCCGACATGACACAAGTTGCAAGATCACCCAGCTAGCCTATGATGGGCTGTCACTAGATAGGCTTAACTGTCAACTTTCCCATGGCTGCGACCTTCTCAGCCAGAGCTACACTCAAGAATACACGATCAATGAAACCCTATGGGGAAAATCAAACTCCGACATGATACAAGTTGCAAGATCACCCAGCTAGCCTATGATGGGCTGTCACTAGATAGGCTTAACTGTCAACTTTCCCATGGCTGCGTCGTTCTCAGCCCGAGCTACACTCAAGAGTACACGATCAATGAAGCGCTATGGGGAAAATTAAACTCCTGCTTGATAGAAGTTGCCGAGTAAACGATCAATGAAACATTATGGGGAAAATCCAACTCCGGCATGATACAAGTTGCAAGATCACCCAGCTAGCCTATGATGGGCTGTCACTAGATAGGCTTAACTGTCAACTTTCCCATGGCTGGGACCTTCTCAGCCAGAGCTACACTCAAGAATACACGATCAATGAAACCCTATGGGGAAAATCAAACTCCGACATGATACAAGTTGCAAGATCACCCAGCTAGCCTATGATGGGCTGTCACTAGATAGGCTTAACTGTCAACTTTCCCATGGCTGCGACCTTCTCAGCCAGAGCTACACTCAAGAATACACGATCAATGAAACCCTATGGGGAAAATCAAACTCCGACATGATACAAGTTGCAAGATCACCCAGCTAGCCTATGATGGGCTGTCACTAGATAGGCTTAACTGTCAACTTTCCCATGGCTGCGTCGTTCTCAGCCCGAGCTACACTCAAGAGTACACGATCAATGAAGCGCTACGGGGAAAATTAAACTCCTGCTTGATAGAAGTTGCCGAGTAAACGATAAATGAAACCCTATGGGGAAAATCCAACTCCGGCATGATACAAGTTGCAAGATCACCCAGCTAGCCTATGATGGGCTGTCACTAGATAGGCTTAACTGTCAACTTTCCCATGGCTGCGACCTTCTCAGCCAGAGCTACACTCAAGAATACACGATCAATGAAACCCTATGGGGAAAATCAAACTCCGACATGATACAAGTTGCAAGATCACCCAGCTAGCCTATGATGGGCTGTCACTAGATAGGCTTAACTGTCAACTTTCCCATGGCTGCGTCGTTCTCAGCCCGAGCTACACTCAAGAGTACACGATCAATGAAGCGCTATGGGGAAAATTAAACTCCTGCTTGATAGAAGTTGCCGAGTAAACGATCAATGAAACTCTATGGGGAAAATCCAACTCCGGCATGATACAAGTTGCAAGATCACCCAGCTAGCCTATGATGGGCTGTCACTAGATAGGCTTAACTGTCAACTTTCCCATGGCTGGGACCTTCTCAGCCAGAGCTACACTCAAGAATACACGATCAATGAAACCCTATGGGGAAAATCAAACTCCGACATGATACAAGTTGCAAGATCACCCAGCTAGCCTATGATGGGCTGTCACTAGATAGGCTTAACTGTCAACTTTCCCATGGCTGCGACCTTCTCAGCCAGAGCTACACTCAAGAATACACGATCAATGAAACCCTATGGGGAAAATCAAACTCCGACATGATACAAGTTGCAAGATCACCCAGCTAGCCTATGATGGGCTGTCACTAGATAGGCTTAACTGTCAACTTTCCCATGGCTGCGACCTTCTCAGCCAGAGCTACACTCAAGAATACACGATCAATGAAACCCTATGGGGAAAATCAAACTCCGACATGATACAAGTTGCAAGATCACCCAGCTAGCCTATGATGGGCTGTCACTAGATAGGCTTAACTGTCAACTTTCCCATGGCTGCGTCGTTCTCAGCCCGAGCTACACTCAAGAGTACACGATCAATGAAGCGCTACGGGGAAAATTAAACTCCTGCTTGATAGAAGTTGCCGAGTAAACGATCAAAGAAACCCTATGGGGAAAATCCAACTCCGGCATGATACAAGTTGCAAGATCACCCAGCTAGCCTATGAT
Organism: Leptodactylus fuscus; assembly: GCF_031893055.1. NCBI lineage: Eukaryota > Metazoa > Chordata > Amphibia > Anura > Leptodactylidae > Leptodactylus > Leptodactylus fuscus. Next base: position 11,087 of record NW_027440675.1, on the reverse strand, counting down.
GGGCTGTCACTAGATAGGCTTAACTGTCAACTTTCCCATGGCTGCGACCTTCTCAGCCAGAGCTACACTCAAGAATACACGATCAATGAAACCCTATGGGGAAAATCAAACTCCGACATGATACAAGTTGCAAGATCACCCAGCTAGCCTATGATGGGCTGTCACTAGATAGGCTTAACTGTCAACTTTCCCATGGCTGCGACCTTCTCAGCCAGAGCTACACTCAAGAATACACGATCAATGAAACCCTATGGGGAAAATCAAACTCCGACATGATACAAGTTGCAAGATCACCCAGCTAGCCTATGATGGGCTGTCACTAGATAGGCTTAACTGTCAACTTTCCCATGGCTGCGTCGTTCTCAGCCCGAGCTACACTCAAGAGTACACGATCAATGAAGCGCTATGGGGAAAATTAAACTCCTGCTTGATAGAAGTTGCCGAGTAAACGATCAATGAAACATTATGGGGAAAATCCAACTCCGGCATGATACAAGTTGCAAGATCACCCAGCTAGCCTATGATGGGCTGTCACTAGATAGGCTTAACTGTCAACTTTCCCATGGCTGGGACCTTCTCAGCCAGAGCTACACTCAAGAATACACGATCAATGAAACCCTATGGGGAAAATCAAACTCCGACATGATACAAGTTGCAAGATCACCCAGCTAGCCTATGATGGGCTGTCACTAGATAGGCTTAACTGTCAACTTTCCCATGGCTGCGACCTTCTCAGCCAGAGCTACACTCAAGAATACACGATCAATGAAACCCTATGGGGAAAATCAAACTCCGACATGATACAAGTTGCAAGATCACCCAGCTAGCCTATGATGGGCTGTCACTAGATAGGCTTAACTGTCAACTTTCCCATGGCTGCGTCGTTCTCAGCCCGAGCTACACTCAAGAGTACACGATCAATGAAGCGCTACGGGGAAAATTAAACTCCTGCTTGATAGAAGTTGCCGAGTAAACGATAAATGAAACCCTATGGGGAAAATCCAACTCCGGCATGATACAAGTTGCAAGATCACCCAGCTAGCCTATGATGGGCTGTCACTAGATAGGCTTAACTGTCAACTTTCCCATGGCTGCGACCTTCTCAGCCAGAGCTACACTCAAGAATACACGATCAATGAAACCCTATGGGGAAAATCAAACTCCGACATGATACAAGTTGCAAGATCACCCAGCTAGCCTATGATGGGCTGTCACTAGATAGGCTTAACTGTCAACTTTCCCATGGCTGCGTCGTTCTCAGCCCGAGCTACACTCAAGAGTACACGATCAATGAAGCGCTATGGGGAAAATTAAACTCCTGCTTGATAGAAGTTGCCGAGTAAACGATCAATGAAACATTATGGGGAAAATCCAACTCCGGCATGATACAAGTTGCAAGATCACCCAGCTAGCCTATGATGGGCTGTCACTAGATAGGCTTAACTGTCAACTTTCCCATGGCTGGGACCTTCTCAGCCAGAGCTACACTCAAGAATACACGATCAATGAAACCCTATGGGGAAAATCAAACTCCGACATGATACAAGTTGCAAGATCACCCAGCTAGCCTATGATGGGCTGTCACTAGATAGGCTTAACTGTCAACTTTCCCATGGCTGCGACCTTCTCAGCCAGAGCTACACTCAAGAATACACGATCAATGAAACCCTATGGGGAAAATCAAACTCCGACATGATACAAGTTGCAAGATCACCCAGCTAGCCTATGATGGGCTGTCACTAGATAGGCTTAACTGTCAACTTTCCCATGGCTGCGTCGTTCTCAGCCCGAGCTACACTCAAGAGTACACGATCAATGAAGCGCTACGGGGAAAATTAAACTCCTGCTTGATAGAAGTTGCCGAGTAAACGATAAATGAAACCCTATGGGGAAAATCCAACTCCGGCATGATACAAGTTGCAAGATCACCCAGCTAGCCTATGATGGGCTGTCACTAGATAGGCTTAACTGTCAACTTTCCCATGGCTGCGACCTTCTCAGCCAGAGCTACACTCAAGAATACACGATCAATGAAACCCTATGGGGAAAATCAAACTCCGACATGATACAAGTTGCAAGATCACCCAGCTAGCCTATGATGGGCTGTCACTAGTTAGGCTTAACTGTCAACTTTCCCATGGCTGCGTCGTTCTCAGCCCGAGCTACACTCAAGAGTACACGATCAATGAAGCGCTATGGGGAAAATTAAACTCCTGCTTGATAGAAGTTGCCGAGTAAACGATCAATGAAACTCTATGGGGAAAATCCAACTCCGGCATGATACAAGTTGCAAGATCACCCAGCTAGCCTATGATGGGCTGTCACTAGATAGGCTTAACTGTCAACTTTCCCATGGCTGCGACCTTCTCAGCCAGAGCTACACTCAAGAATACACGATCAATGAAACCCTATGGGGAAAATCAAACTCCGACATGACACAAGTTGCAAGATCACCCAGCTAGCCTATGATGGGCTGTCACTAGATAGGCTTAACTGTCAACTTTCCCATGGCTGCGACCTTCTCAGCCAGAGCTACACTCAAGAATACACGATCAATGAAACCCTATGGGGAAAATCAAACTCCGACATGATACAAGTTGCAAGATCACCCAGCTAGCCTATGATGGGCTGTCACTAGATAGGCTTAACTGTCAACTTTCCCATGGCTGCGTCGTTCTCAGCCCGAGCTACACTCAAGAGTACACGATCAATGAAGCGCTATGGGGAAAATTAAACTCCTGCTTGATAGAAGTTGCCGAGTAAACGATCAATGAAACATTATGGGGAAAATCCAACTCCGGCATGATACAAGTTGCAAGATCACCCAGCTAGCCTATGATGGGCTGTCACTAGATAGGCTTAACTGTCAACTTTCCCATGGCTGGGACCTTCTCAGCCAGAGCTACACTCAAGAATACACGATCAATGAAACCCTATGGGGAAAATCAAACTCCGACATGATACAAGTTGCAAGATCACCCAGCTAGCCTATGATGGGCTGTCACTAGATAGGCTTAACTGTCAACTTTCCCATGGCTGCGACCTTCTCAGCCAGAGCTACACTCAAGAATACACGATCAATGAAACCCTATGGGGAAAATCAAACTCCGACATGATACAAGTTGCAAGATCACCCAGCTAGCCTATGATGGGCTGTCACTAGATAGGCTTAACTGTCAACTTTCCCATGGCTGCGTCGTTCTCAGCCCGAGCTACACTCAAGAGTACACGATCAATGAAGCGCTACGGGGAAAATTAAACTCCTGCTTGATAGAAGTTGCCGAGTAAACGATAAATGAAACCCTATGGGGAAAATCCAACTCCGGCATGATACAAGTTGCAAGATCACCCAGCTAGCCTATGATGGGCTGTCACTAGATAGGCTTAACTGTCAACTTTCCCATGGCTGCGACCTTCTCAGCCAGAGCTACACTCAAGAATACACGATCAATGAAACCCTATGGGGAAAATCAAACTCCGACATGATACAAGTTGCAAGATCACCCAGCTAGCCTATGATGGGCTGTCACTAGATAGGCTTAACTGTCAACTTTCCCATGGCTGCGTCGTTCTCAGCCCGAGCTACACTCAAGAGTACACGATCAATGAAGCGCTATGGGGAAAATTAAACTCCTGCTTGATAGAAGTTGCCGAGGTAAACGATCAATGAAACTCTATGGGGAAAATCCAACTCCGGCATGATACAAGTTGCAAGATCACCCAGCTAGCCTATGATGGGCTGTCACTAGATAGGCTTAACTGTCAACTTTCCCATGGCTGGGACCTTCTCAGCCAGAGCTACACTCAAGAATACACGATCAATGAAACCCTATGGGGAAAATCAAACTCCGACATGATACAAGTTGCAAGATCACCCAGCTAGCCTATGATGGGCTGTCACTAGATAGGCTTAACTGTCAACTTTCCCATGGCTGCGACCTTCTCAGCCAGAGCTACACTCAAGAATACACGATCAATGAAACCCTATGGGGAAAATCAAACTCCGACATGATACAAGTTGCAAGATCACCCAGCTAGCCTATGATGGGCTGTCACTAGATAGGCTTAACTGTCAACTTTCCCATGGCTGCGACCTTCTCAGCCAGAGCTACACTCAAGAATACACGATCAATGAAACCCTATGGGGAAAATCAAACTCCGACATGATACAAGTTGCAAGATCACCCAGCTAGCCTATGATGGGCTGTCACTAGATAGGCTTAACTGTCAACTTTCCCATGGCTGCGTCGTTCTCAGCCCGAGCTACACTCAAGAGTACACGATCAATGAAGCGCTACGGGGAAAATTAAACTCCTGCTTGATAGAAGTTGCCGAGTAAACGATCAAAGAAACCCTATGGGGAAAATCCAACTCCGGCATGATACAAGTTGCAAGATCACCCAGCTAGCCTATGATGGGCTGTCACTAGATAGGCTTAACTGTCAACTTTCCCATGGCTGCGACCTTCTCAGCCAGAGCTACACTCAAGAATACACGATCAATGAAACCCTATGGGGAAAATCAAACTCCGACATGATACAAGTTGCAAGATCACCCAGCTAGCCTATGATGGACTGTCACTAGATATGCTTAACTGTCAACTTTCCCATGGCTGCGTCGATCTCAGCCCGAGCTACACTCAAGAGTACACGATCAATGAAGCGCTATGGGGAAAATTAAACTCCTGCTTGATAGAAGTTGCCGAGTAAACGATCAATGAAACTCTATGGGGAAAATCCAACTCCGGCATGATACAAGTTGCAAGATCACCCAGCTAGCCTATGATGGGCTGTCACTAGATAGGCTTAACTGTCAACTTTCCCATGGCTGCGACCTTCTCAGCCAGAGCTACACTCAAGAATACACGATCAATGAAACCCTATGGGGAAAATCAAACTCCGACATGATACAAGTTGCAAGATCACCCAGCTAGCCTATGATGGGCTGTCACTAGATAGGCTTAACTGTCAACTTTCCCATGGCTGCGACCTTCTCAGCCAGAGCTACACTCAAGAATACACGATCAATGAAACCCTATGGGGAAAATCAAACTCCGACATGATACAAGTTGCAAGATCACCCAGCTAGCCTATGATGGGCTGTCACTAGATAGGCTTAACTGTCAACTTTCCCATGGCTGCGTCGTTCTCAGCCCGAGCTACACTCAAGAGTACACGATCAATGAAGCGCTATGGGGAAAATTAAACTCCTGCTTGATAGAAGTTGCCGAGTAAACGATCAATGAAACATTATGGGGAAAATCCAACTCCGGCATGATACAAGTTGCAAGATCACCCAGCTAGCCTATGATGGGCTGTCACTAGATAGGCTTAACTGTCAACTTTCCCATGGCTGGGACCTTCTCAGCCAGAGCTACACTCAAGAATACACGATCAATGAAACCCTATGGGGAAAATCAAACTCCGACATGATACAAGTTGCAAGATCACCCAGCTAGCCTATGATGGGCTGTCACTAGATAGGCTTAACTGTCAACTTTCCCATGGCTGCGACCTTCTCAGCCAGAGCTACACTCAAGAATACACGATCAATGAAACCCTATGGGGAAAATCAAACTCCGACATGATACAAGTTGCAAGATCACCCAGCTAGCCTATGATGGGCTGTCACTAGATAGGCTTAACTGTCAACTTTCCCATGGCTGCGTCGTTCTCAGCCCGAGCTACACTCAAGAGTACACGATCAATGAAGCGCTACGGGGAAAATTAAACTCCTGCTTGATAGAAGTTGCCGAGTAAACGATCAATGAAACCCTATGGGGAAAATCCAACTCCGGCATGATACAAGTTGCAAGATCACCCAGCTAGCCTATGATGGGCTGTCACTAGATAGGCTTAACTGTCAACTTTCCCATGGCTGCGACCTTCTCAGCCAGAGCTACACTCAAGAATACACGATCAATGAAACCCTATGGGGAAAATCAAACTCCGACATGATACAAGTTGCAAGATCACCCGGCTAGCCTATGATGGGCTGTCACTAGATAGGCTTAACTGTCAACTTTCCCATGGCTGCGTCGTTCTCAGCCCGAGCTACACTCAAGAGTACACGATCAATGAAGCGCTATGGGGAAAATTAAACTCCTGCTTGATAGAAGTTGCCGAGTAAACGATCAATGAAACTCTATGGGGAAAATCCAACTCCGGCATGATACAAGTTGCAAGATCACCCAGCTAGCCTATGATGGGCTGTCACTAGATAGGCTTAACTGTCAACTTTCCCATGGCTGGGACCTTCTCAGCCAGAGCTACACTCAAGAATACACGATCAATGAAACCCTATGGGGAAAATCAAACTCCGACATGATACAAGTTGCAAGATCACCCAGCTAGCCTATGATGGGCTGTCACTAGATAGGCTTAACTGTCAACTTTCCCATGGCTGCGACCTTCTCAGCCAGAGCTACACTCAAGAATACACGATCAATGAAACCCTATGGGGAAAATCAAACTCCGACATGATACAAGTTGCAAGATCACCCAGCTAGCCTATGATGGGCTGTCACTAGATAGGCTTAACTGTCAACTTTCCCATGGCTGCGACCTTCTCAGCCAGAGCTTCACTCAAGAATACACGATCAATGAAACCCTATGGGGAAAATCAAACTCCGACATGATACAAGTTGCAAGATCACCCAGCTAGCCTATGATGGGCTGTCACTAGATAGGCTTAACTGTCAACTTTCCCATGGCTGCGTCGTTCTCAGCCCGAGCTACACTCAAGAGTACACGATCAATGAAGCGCTACGGGGAAAATTAAACTCCTGCTTGATAGAAGTTGCCGAGTAAACGATCAATGAAACCCTATGGGGAAAATTCAACTCCGGCATGATACAAGTTGCAAGATCACCCAGCTAGCCTATGATGGGCTGTCACTAGATAGGCTTAACTGTCAACTTTCCCATGGCTGCGACCTTCTCAGCCAGAGCTACACTCAAGAATACACGATCAATGAAACCCTATGGGGAAAATCAAACTCCGACATGATACAAGTTGCAAGATCACCCAGCTAGCCTATGATGGGCTGTCACTAGATATGCTTAACTATCAACTTTCCCATGGCTGCGTCGTTCTCAGCCCGAGCTACACTCAAGAGTACACGATCAATGAAGCGCTATGGGGAAAATTAAACTCCTGCTTGATAGAAGTTGCCGAGTAAACGATCAATGAAACTCTATGGGGAAAATCCAACTCCGGCATGATACAAGTTGCAAGATCACCCAGCTAGCCTATGATGGGCTGTCACTAGATAGGCTTAACTGTCAACTTTCCCATGGCTGCGACCTTCTCAGCCAGAGCTACACTCAAGAATACACGATCAATGAAACCCTATGGGGAAAATCAAACTCCGACATGATACAAGTTGCAAGATCACCCAGCTAGCCTATGATGGGCTGTCACTAGATAGGCTTAACTGTCAACTTTCCCATGGCTGCGACCTTCTCAGCCAGAGCTACACTCAAGAATACACGATCAATGAAACCCTATGGGGAAAATCAAACTCCGACATGATACAAGTTGCAAGATCACCCAGCTAGCCTATGATGGGCTGTCACTAGATAGGCTTAACTGTCAACTTTCCCATGGCTGCGTCGTTCTCAGCCCGAGCTACACTCAAGAGTACACGATCAATGAAGCGCTATGGGGAAAATTAAACTCCTGCTTGATAGAAGTTGCCGAGTAAACGATCAATGAAACTCTATGGGGAAAATCCAACTCCGGCATGATACAAGTTGCAAGATCACCCAGCTAGCCTATGATGGGCTGTCACTAGATAGGCTTAACTGTCAACTTTCCCATGGCTGGGACCTTCTCAGCCAGAGCTACACTCAAGAATACACGATCAATGAAACCCTATGGGGAAAATCAAACTCCGACATGATACAAGTTGCAAGATCACCCAGCTAGCCTATGATGGGCTGTCACTAGATAGGCTTAACTGTCAACTTTCCCATGGCTGCGTCGTTCTCAGCCCGAGCTACACTCAAGAGTACACGATCAATGAAGCGCTACGGGGAAAATTAAACTCCTGCTTGATAGAAGTTGCCGAGTAAACGATAAATGAAACCCTATGGGGAAAATCCAACTCCGGCATGATACAAGTTGCAAGATCACCCAGCTAGCCTATGATGGGCTGTCACTAGATAGGCTTAACTGTCAACTTTCCCATGGCTGCGACCTTCTCAGCCAGAGCTACACTCAAGAATACACGATCAATGAAACCCTATGGGGAAAATCAAACTCCGACATGATACAAGTTGCAAGATCACCCAGCTAGCCTATGATGGGCTGTCACTAGATAGGCTTAACTGTCAACTTTCCCATGGCTGCGTCGTTCTCAGCCCGAGCTACACTCAAGAGTACACGATCAATGAAGCGCTACGGGGAAAATTAAACTCCTGCTTGATAGAAGTTGCAAGATCACCCAGCTAGCCTATGATGGGCTGTCACTAGATAGGCTTAACTGTCAACTTTCCCATGGCTGGGACCTTCTCAGCCAGAGCTACACTCAAGAATACACGATCAATGAAACCCTATGGGGAAAATCAAACTCCGACATGATACAAGTTGCAAGATCACCCAGCTAGCCTATGATGGGCTGTCACTAGATAGGCTTAACTGTCAACTTTCCCATGGCTGCGACCTTCTCAGCCAGAGCTACACTCAAGAATACACGATCAATGAAACCCTATGGGGAAAATCAAACTCCGACATGATACAAGTTGCAAGATCACCCAGCTAGCCTATGATGGGCTGTCACTAGATAGGCTTAACTGTCAACTTTCCCATGGCTGCGACCTTCTCAGCCAGAGCTTCACTCAAGAATACACGATCAATGAAACCCTATGGGGAAAATCAAACTCCGACATGATACAAGTTGCAAGATCACCCAGCTAGCCTATGATGGGCTGTCACTAGATAGGCTTAACTGTCAACTTTCCCATGGCTGCGTCGTTCTCAGCCCGAGCTACACTCAAGAGTACACGATCAATGAAGCGCTACGGGGAAAATTAAACTCCTGCTTGATAGAAGTTGCCGAGTAAACGATCAATGAAACCCTATGGGGAAAATTCAACTCCGGCATGATACAAGTTGCAAGATCACCCAGCTAGCCTATGATGGGCTGTCACTAGATAGGCTTAACTGTCAACTTTCCCATGGCTGCGACCTTCTCAGCCAGAGCTACACTCAAGAATACACGATCAATGAAACCCTATGGGGAAAATCAAACTCCGACATGATACAAGTTGCAAGATCACCCAGCTAGCCTATGATGGGCTGTCACTAGATATGCTTAACTATCAACTTTCCCATGGCTGCGTCGTTCTCAGCCCGAGCTACACTCAAGAGTACACGATCAATGAAGCGCTATGGGGAAAATTAAACTCCTGCTTGATAGAAGTTGCCGAGTAAACGATCAATGAAACTCTATGGGGAAAATCCAACTCCGGCATGATACAAGTTGCAAGATCACCCAGCTAGCCTATGATGGGCTGTCACTAGATAGGCTTAACTGTCAACTTTCCCATGGCTGCGACCTTCTCAGCCAGAGCTACACTCAAGAATACACGATCAATGAAACCCTATGGGGAAAATCAAACTCCGACATGATACAAGTTGCAAGATCACCCAGCTAGCCTATGATGGGCTGTCACTAGATAGGCTTAACTGTCAACTTTCCCATGGCTGCGACCTTCTCAGCCAGAGCTACACTCAAGAATACACGATCAATGAAACCCTATGGGGAAAATCAAACTCCGACATGATACAAGTTGCAAGATCACCCAGCTAGCCTATGATGGGCTGTCACTAGATAGGCTTAACTGTCAACTTTCCCATGGCTGCGTCGTTCTCAGCCCGAGCTACACTCAAGAGTACACGATCAATGAAGCGCTATGGGGAAAATTAAACTCCTGCTTGATAGAAGTTGCCGAGTAAACGATCAATGAAACTCTATGGGGAAAATCCAACTCCGGCATGATACAAGTTGCAAGATCACCCAGCTAGCCTATGATGGGCTGTCACTAGATAGGCTTAACTGTCAACTTTCCCATGGCTGGGACCTTCTCAGCCAGAGCTACACTCAAGAATACACGATCAATGAAACCCTATGGGGAAAATCAAACTCCGACATGATACAAGTTGCAAGATCACCCAGCTAGCCTATGATGGGCTGTCACTAGATAGGCTTAACTGTCAACTTTCCCATGGCTGCGTCGTTCTCAGCCCGAGCTACACTCAAGAGTACACGATCAATGAAGCGCTACGGGGAAAATTAAACTCCTGCTTGATAGAAGTTGCCGAGTAAACGATAAATGAAACCCTATGGGGAAAATCCAACTCCGGCATGATACAAGTTGCAAGATCACCCAGCTAGCCTATGATGGGCTGTCACTAGATAGGCTTAACTGTCAACTTTCCCATGGCTGCGACCTTCTCAGCCAGAGCTACACTCAAGAATACACGATCAATGAAACCCTATGGGGAAAATCAAACTCCGACATGATACAAGTTGCAAGATCACCCAGCTAGCCTATGATGGGCTGTCACTAGATAGGCTTAACTGTCAACTTTCCCATGGCTGCGTCGTTCTCAGCCCGAGCTACACTCAAGAGTACACGATCAATGAAGCGCTACGGGGAAAATTAAACTCCTGCTTGATAGAAGTTGCCGAGTAAACGATCAAAGAAACCCTATGGGGAAAATCCAACTCCGGCATGATACAAGTTGCAAGATCACCCAGCTAGCCTATGATGGGCTGTCACTAGATAGGCTTAACTGTCAACTTTCCCATGGCTGCGACCTTCTCAGCCAGAGCTACACTCAAGAATACACGATCAATGAAACCCTATGGGGAAAATCAAATCAAACTCCGACATGATACAAGTTGCAAGATCACCCAGCTAGCCTATGATGGGCTGTCACTAGATAGGCTTAACTGTCAACTTTCCCATGGCTGCGACCTTCTCAGACAGAGCTACACTCAAGAATACACGATCAATGAAACCCTATGGGGAAAATCAAACTCCGACATGATACAAGTTGCAAGATCACCCAGCTAGCCTA
>NW_027440674.1:0-71933 GCF_031893055.1 Leptodactylus fuscus | reverse complement strand
TAGATCCGCCCTTTCAAAATATACCAGAATTGTGCTTCTCGGACCTGATTAGGAGGAGCTGCGGCCTCCCAAAGTGGGCCTATTTCACCCCATTTGAAAGCCATTCGCCCTTTAAAGTTGCCTCTCTTCCGGGAGACGTAGCTCCGCCTCCTTAACCCGATCGACTGGATTCCGGTTTCCTTGAAAAGTAGAGATCTAGAGCTTTCCAACGAGGGGTCGATCAACCCTGTAGGCCCAAAGGCCCCGGCCTGGCGGGTAGGTGCGCGCCGGTACTGTCTGCTCCGGTACTATGCGCCCAATCGAAAATCCGAGAGAAGCGTTTTAAAGCCAGAGATCCGCCCTTTCAAAATATACCAGAATTGTGCTTCTCGGACCTGATTTGGAGGAGCTGCGGCCTCCCAAAGTGGGCCTATTTCACCCCATTTGAAAGCCATTCGCCCTTTAAAGTTGCCTCTCTTCCTGGAGACGTAGCTCCGCCTCCTTACATCCAATCGACTGGATTCCGGTTTCCTTGAAAAGTAGAGATCTAGAGCTTTCCAAAGAGGGGTCGATCAACCCTGTAGGCCCAAAGGCCCCGGCGTGGCGGGTAGGTGCGCGCCGGTACTGTCTGCTCCGGTACTATGCGCCCAATCGAAAATCCGAGAGAAGCGTTTTAAAGCCAGAGATCCGCCCTTTCAAAATATACCAGAATTGTGCTTCTCGGACCTGATTTGGAGGAGCTGCGGCCTCCCAAAGTGGGCCTATTTCACCCCATTTGAAAGCCATTCGCCCTTTAAAGTTGCCTCTCTTCTGGGAGACGTAGCTCCGCCTCCTTACATCCGATCGACTGGATTCCGGTTTCCTTGAAAAGTAGAGATCTAGAGCTTTCCAACGAGGGGTCGATCAACCCTGTAGGCCCAAAGGCCCCGGCGTGGCGGGTAGGTGCGCGCCGGTACTGTCTGCTCCGGTACTATGCGCCCAATCGAAAATCCGAGTGAAGCGTTTTAAAGCCAGAGATCCGCCCTTTCAAAATATACCAGAATTGTGCTTCTCGGACCTGATTTGGAGGAGCTGCGGCCTCCCAAAGTTGGCCTATTTCACCCCATTTGAAAGCCATTCGCACTTTAAAGTTGCTTCTCTTCCGGGAGACGTAGCTCCTCCTCCTTACATCCGATCGACTGGATTCCGGTTTCCTTGAAAAGTAGAGATCTAGAGCTTTCCAACGAGGGGTCGATCAATCCTGTAGGCCCAAAGACCCCGGCGTGGCAGGTAGGTGCGCGCCGGTACTGTCTGCTCCGGTACTATGCACCCAATCAAAAATCCGAGAGAAGCGTTTTAAAGCCAGAGATCCGCCCTTTCAAAATATATCAGAATTGTGCTTCTCGGACCTGATTTGGAGGAGCTGCGGCCTCCCAAAGTGGGCCTAATTCACCCCATTTGAAAGCCATTCGCCCTTTAAAGTTGCCTCTCTTCCGGGAGACGTAGCTCCGCCTCCTTACATCCGATCGACTGGATTCCGGTTTCCTTGAAAAGTAGAGATCTAGAGCTTTCCAACGAGGGGTCGATCAACCCTGTAGGCCCAAAGGCCCCGGCGTGGCGGGTAGGTGCGCGCCGGTACTGTCTGCTCCGGTACTATGCGCCCAATCGAAAATCCGAGAGAAGCGTTTTAAAGCCAGAGATCCGCCCTTTCAAAATATACCAGAATTGTGCTTCTCGGACCTGATTTGGAGGAGCTGCGGCCTCCCAAATTGGGCCTATTTCACCCCATTTGAAAGCCATTCGCCCTTTAAAGTTGCCTCTCTTCCGGGAGACGTAGCTCCGCCTCCTTACATCCGATCGACTGGATTCCAGTTTCCTTGAAAAGTAGAGATCCAGAGCTTTCCAACGAGGGATCAATCAACCCTGTAGGCCCAAAGGCCCGGCATGGCGTGTAGGTGCGCGCCGGTACTGTCTGCTCCGGTACTATGCGCCCAATCGAAAATCCGAGAGAAGCGTTTTAAAGCCTGAGATCCGCCCTTTCAAAATATACCAGAATTGTGCTTCTCGGACCTGATTTGGAGGAGCTGCGGCCTCCCAAAGTGGGCCTATTTCACCCCATTTGAAAGCCATTCGCCCTTTAAAGTTGCCTCTCTTCCGGGAGACGTAGCTCCGCCTCCTTACGTCCGATCGACTGGATTCCGGTTTCCTTGAAAAGTAGAGATCTAGAGCTTTCCGAAGAGGGGTCGATCAACCCTGTAGGCCCAAAGGCCCCGGCGTGGCGGGTAGGTGCGCGCCGGTACTGTCTGCTCCGGTACTATGCGCCCAATCGAAAATCCGAGAGAAGCGTTTTAAAGCCAGAGATCCGCCCTTTTTCAAAATATACCAGAATTGTGCTTCTCGGACCTGATTTGGAGGAGCTGCGGCCTCCCAAAGTGGCCTATTTCACCCCATTTGAAAGCCATTCGCCCTTTAAAGTTGCCTCTCTTCCGGGAGACGTAGCTCCGCCTCCTTACATCGATCGACTGGATTCCGGTTTCCTTGAAAAGTAGAGATCTAGAGCTTTCCAACGAGGGGTCGATCAACCCTGTAGGCCCAAAGGCCCCGGCCTGGCGGGTAGGTGCGCGCCGGTACTGTCTGCTCCGGTACTATGCGCCCAATCGAAAATCCGAGAGAAGCGTTTTAAAGCCAGAGATCCGCCCTTTCAAAATATACCAGAATTGTGCTTCTCGGACCTGATTTGGAGAGCTGCGGCCTCCCAAAGTGGGCCTATTTCACCCCATTTGAAAGCCATTCGCCCTTTAAAGTTGCCTCTCTTCTGGGAGACGTAGCTCCGCCTCCTTACATCCGATCGACTGGATTCCCCCCGGTTTCCTTGAAAAGTAGAGATCTAGAGCTTTCCAACGAGGGGTCGATCAACCCTGTAGGCCCAAAGGCCCCGGCGTGGCGGGTAGGTGCGCGCCGGTACTGTCTGCTCCGGTACTATGCGCCCAATCGAAAATCCGAGTGAAGCGTTTTAAAGCCAGAGATCCGCCCTTTCAAAATATACCAGAATTGTGCTTCTCAGACCTGATTTGGAGGAGCTGCGGCCTCCCAAAGTTGGCCTATTTCACCCCATTTGAAAGCCATTCGCACTTTAAAGTTGCTTCTCTTCCGGGAGACGTAGCTCCTCCTCCTTACATCCGATCGACTGGATTCCGGTTTCTTAGAAAAGTAGAGATCTAGAGCTTTCCAACGAGGGGTCGATCAATCCTGTAGGCCCAAAGGCCCCGGCGTGGCAGGTAGGTGCGCGCCGGTACTGTCTGCTCCGGTACTATGCACCCAATCGAAAATCCGAGAGAAGCGTTTTAAAGCCAGAGATCCGCCCTTTCAAAATATACCAGAATTGTGCTTCTCGGACCTGATTTGGAGGAGCTGCGGCCTCCCAAAGTGGGCCTATTTCACCCCATTTGAAAGCCATTCGCCCTTTAAAGTTGCCTCTCTTCCGGGAGACGTAGCTCCGCCTCCTTACATCCGATCGACTGGATTCCGGTTTCCTTGAAAAGTAGAGATCTAGAGCTTTCCAACGAGGGGTCGATCAACCCTGTAGGCCCAAAGGCCCCGGCGTGGCGGGTAGGTGCGCGCCGGTACTGTCTGCTCCGGTACTATGCGCCCAATCGAAAATCCGAGAGAAGCGTTTTAAAGCCAGAGATCCGCCCTTTCAAAATATACCAGAATTGTGCTGCTCGGACCTGATTTGGAGGAGCTGCGGCCTCCCAAAGTGGGCCTATTTCACCCCATTTGAAAGCCATTCGCCCTTTAAAGTTGCCTCTCTTCCGGGAGACGTAGCTCCGCCTCCTTACATCCGATCGACTGGATTCCAGTTTCCTTGAAAAGTAGAGATCCAGAGCTTTCCAACGAGGGATCAATCAACCCTGTAGGCCCAAAGGCCCCGGCATGGCGTGTAGGTGCGCGCCGGTACTGTCTGCTCCGGTACTATGCGCCCAATCGAAAATCCGAGAGAAGCGTTTTAAAGCCTGAGATCCGCCCTTTCAAAATATACCAGAATTGTGCTTCTCGGACCTGATTTGGAGGAGCTGCGGCCTCCCAAAGTGGGCCTATTTCACCCCATTTGAAAGCCATTCGCCCTTTAAAGTTGCCTCTCTTCCGGGAGACGTAGCTCCGCCTCCTTACGTCCGATCGACTGGATTCCGGTTTCCTTGAAAAGTAGAGATCTAGAGCTTTCCGAAGAGGGGTCGATCAACCCTGTAGGCCCAAAGGCCCCGGCGTGGCGGGTAGGTGCGCGCCGGTACTGTCTGCTCCGGTACTATGCGCCCAATCGAAAATCCGAGAGAAGCGTTTTAAAGCCAGAGATCCGCCCTTTCAAAATATACCAGAATTGTGCTTCTCGGACCTGATTTGGAGGAGCTGCGGCCTCCCAAAGTGGGCCTATTTCACCCCATTTGAAAGCCATTCGCCCTTTAAAGTTGCCTCTCTTCCGGGAGACGTAGCTCCGCCTCCTTACATCCGATCGACTGGATTCCGGTTTCCTTGAAAAGTAGAGATCTAGAGCTTTCCAACGAGGGGTCGATCAACCCTGTAGGCCCAAAGGCCCCGGCCTGGCGGGTAGGTGCGCGCCGGTACTGTCTGCTCCGGTACTATGCGCCCAATCGAAAATCCGAGAGAAGCGTTTTAAAGCCAGAGATCCGCCCTTTCAAAATATACCAGAATTGTGCTTCTCGGACCTGATTTGGAGGAGCTGCGGCCTCCCAAAGTGGGCCTATTTCACCCCATTTGAAAGCCATTCGCCCTTTAAAGTTGCCTCTCTTCTGGGAGACGTAGCTCCGCCTCCTTACATCCGATCGACTGGATTCCGGTTTCCTTGAAAAGTAGAGATCTAGAGCTTTCCAACGAGGGGTCGATCAACCCTGTAGGCCCAAAGGCCCCGGCGTGGCGGGTAGGTGCGCGCCGGTACTGTCTGCTCCGGTACTATGCGCCCAATCGAAAATCCGAGAGAAGCGTTTTAAAGCCAGAGATCCGCCCTTTCAAAATATACCAGAATTGTGCTTCTCGGACCTGATTTGGAGGAGCTGCGGCCTCCCAAAGTGGGCCTATTTCACCCCATTTGAAAGCCATTCGCCCTTTAAAGTTGCCTCTCTTCCGGGAGACGTAGCTCCGCCTCCTTACATCCGATCGACTGGATTCCGGTTTCCTTGAAAAGTAGAGATCTAGAGCTTTCCAACGAGGGGTCGATCAACCCTGTAGGCCCAAAGGCCTCGGCGTGGCGGGTAGGTGCGCGCCGGTACTGTCTGCTCCGGTACTATGTGCCCAATCGAAAATCCGAGAGAAGCGTTTTAAAGCCAGAGATCCGCCCTTTCAAAATATACCAGAATTGTGCTTCTCGGACCTTATTTGGAGGAGCTGCGGCCTCCCAAAGTGGGCCTATTTCACCCCATTTGAAAGCCATTCGCCCTTTAAAGTTGCCTCTCTTCCGGGAGACGTAGCTCCGCCTCCTTACATCCGATCGACTGGATTCCAGTTTCCTTGAAAAGTAGAGATCCAGAGCTTTCCAACGAGGGGTCAATCAACCCTGTAGGCCCAAAGGCCCCGGCGTGGCGGGTAGGTGCGCGCCGGTACTGTCTGCTCCGGTACTATGCGCCCAATCGAAAATCCGAGAGAAGCGTTTTAAAGCCAGAGATCCGCCCTTTCAAAATATACCAGAATTGTGCTTCTCGGACCTGATTTGGAGGAGCTGCGGCCTCCCAAAGTGGGCCTATTTCACCCCATTTGAAAGCCATTCGCCCTTTAAAGTTGCCTCTCTTCCGGGAGACGTAGCTCCGCCTCCTTACATCCGATCGACTGGATTCCGGTTTCCTTGAAAAGTAGAGATCTAGAGCTTTCCAACGAGGGGTCGATCAACCCTGTAGGCCCAAAGGCCCCGGCGTGGCGGGTAGGTGCGCGCCGGTACTGTCTGCTTCGGTACTATGCGCCCAATCGAAAATCCGAGAGAAGCGTTTTAAAGCCAGAGATCCGCCCTTTCAAAATATACCAGAATTGTGCTTCTCGGACCTGATTTGGAGGAGCTGCGGCCTCCCAAAGTGGGCCTATTTCACCCCATTTGAAAGCCATTCGCCCTTTAAAGTTGCCTCTCTTCTGGGAGACGTAGCTCCGCCTCCTTATGTCCGATCAACTGGATTCCGGTTTCCTTGAAAAGTAGAGATCTAGAGATTTCCAACGAGGGGTCGATCAACCCTGTAGGCCCAAAGGCCCCGGCGTGGCGGGTAGGTGCGCACCGGTACTGTCTGCTCCGGTACTATGCGCCCAATCGAAAATCCGAGAGAAGCGTTTTAAAGCCAGAGATCCGCCCTTTCAAAATATACCAGAATTGTGCTTCTCGGACCTGATTTGGAGGAGCTGCGGCCTCCCAAATTGGGCCTATTTCACCCCATTTGAAAGCCATTCGCCCTTTAAAGTTGCCTCTCTTCCGGGAGACGTAGCTCCGCCTCCTTACGTCCGATAGACTGGATTCCGGTTTCCTTGAAAAGTAGAGATCTAGAGCTTTCCAAAGAGGGGTCGATCAACCCTGTAGGCCCAATGGCCCCGGCGTGGCGGGTAGGTGCGCGCCGGTACTGTCTGCTCCGGTACTATGTGCCCAATCGAAAATCCGAGAGAAGCGTTTTAAAGCCAGATATCCGCCCTTTCAAAATATACCAGAATTGTGCTTCTCGGACCTGATTTGGAGGAGCTGCGGCCTCCCAAAGTGGGCCTATTTCACCCCATTTGAAAGCCATTCGCCCTTTAAAGTTGCCTCTCTTCCGGGAGACGTAGCTCCGCCTCCTTACATCCGATCGACTGGATTCCGGTTTCCTTGAAAAGTAGAGATCTAGAGCTTTCCAACGAGGGGTCGATCAACCCTGTAGGCCCAAAGGCCCCGGCGTGGCGGGTAGGTGCGCGCCGGTACTGTCTGCTCCGGTACTATGCGCCCAATCGAAAATCCGAGAGAAGCGTTTTAAAGCCAGAGATCCGCCCTTTCAAAATATACCAGAATTGTGCTTCTCGGACCTGATTAGGAGGAGCTGCGGCCTCCCAAAGTGGGCCTATTTCACCCCATTTGAAAGCCATTCGCCCTTTAAAGTTGCCTCTCTTCCGGGAGACGTAGCTCCGCCTCCTTAACCCGATCGACTGGATTCCGGTTTCCTTGAAAAGTAGAGATCTAGAGCTTTCCAACGAGGGGTCGATCAACCCTGTAGGCCCAAAGGCCCCGGCGTGGCGGGTAGGTGCGCGCCGGTACTGTCTGCTCCGGTACTATGCGCCCAATCGAAAATCCGAGAGAAGCGTTTTAAAGCCAGAGATCCGCCCTTTCAAAATATACCAGAATTGTGCTGCTCGGACCTGATTTGGAGGAGCTGCGGCCTCCCAAAGTGGGCCTATTTCACCCCATTTGAAAGCCATTCGCCCTTTAAAGTTGCCTCTCTTCCGGGAGACGTAGCTCCGCCTCCTTACATCCGATCGACTGGATTCCAGTTTCCTTGAAAAGTAGAGATCCAGAGCTTTCCAACGAGGGATCAATCAACCCTGTAGGCCCAAAGGCCCCGGCATGGCGTGTAGGTGCGCGCCGGTACTGTCTGCTCCGGTACTATGCGCCCAATCGAAAATCCGAGAGAAGCGTTTTAAAGCCTGAGATCCGCCCTTTCAAAATATACCAGAATTGTGCTTCTCGGACCTGATTTGGAGGAGCTGCGGCCTCCCAAAGTGGGCCTATTTCACCCCATTTGAAAGCCATTCGCCCTTTAAAGTTGCCTCTCTTCCGGGAGACGTAGCTCCGCCTCCTTACGTCCGATCGACTGGATTCCGGTTTCCTTGAAAAGTAGAGATCTAGAGCTTTCCGAAGAGGGGTCGATCAACCCTGTAGGCCCAAAGGCCCCGGCGTGGCGGGTAGGTGCGCGCCGGTACTGTCTGCTCCGGTACTATGCGCCCAATCGAAAATCCGAGAGAAGCGTTTTAAAGCCAGAGATCCGCCCTTTCAAAATATACCAGAATTGTGCTTCTCGGACCTGATTTGGAGGAGCTGCGGCCTCCCAAAGTGGGCCTATTTCACCCCATTTGAAAGCCATTCGCCCTTTAAAGTTGCCTCTCTTCCGGGAGACGTAGCTCCGCCTCCTTACATCCGATCGACTGGATTCCGGTTTCCTTGAAAAGTAGAGATCTAGAGCTTTCCAACGAGGGGTCGATCAACCCTGTAGGCCCAAAGGCCCCGGCCTGGCGGGTAGGTGCGCGCCGGTACTGTCTGCTCCGGTACTATGCGCCCAATCGAAAATCCGAGAGAAGCGTTTTAAAGCCAGAGATCCGCCCTTTCAAAATATACCAGAATTGTGCTTCTCGGACCTGATTTGGAGGAGCTGCGGCCTCCCAAAGTGGGCCTATTTCACCCCATTTGAAAGCCATTCGCCCTTTAAAGTTGCCTCTCTTCTGGGAGACGTAGCTCCGCCTCCTTACATCCGATCGACTGGATTCCGGTTTCCTTGAAAAGTAGAGATCTAGAGCTTTCCAACGAGGGGTCGATCAACCCTGTAGGCCCAAAGGCCCCGGCGTGGCGGGTAGGTGCGCGCCGGTACTGTCTGCTCCGGTACTATGCGCCCAATCGAAAATCCGAGTGAAGCGTTTTAAAGCCAGAGATCCGCCCTTTCAAAATATACCAGAATTGTGCTTCTCGGACCTGATTTGGAGGAGCTGCGGCCTCCCAAAGTTGGCCTATTTCACCCCATTTGAAAGCCATTCGCACTTTAAAGTTGCTTCTCTTCCGGGAGACGTAGCTCCTCCTCCTTACATCCGATCGACTGGATTCCGGTTTCTTAGAAAAGTAGAGATCTAGAGCTTTCCAACGAGGGGTCGATCAATCCTGTAGGCCCAAAGGCCCCGGCGTGGCAGGTAGGTGCGCGCCGGTACTGTCTGCTCCGGTACTATGCACCCAATCGAAAATCCGAGAGAAGCGTTTTAAAGCCAGAGATCCGCCCTTTCAAAATATACCAGAATTGTGCTTCTCGGACCTGATTTGGAGGAGCTGCGGCCTCCCAAAGTGGGCCTATTTCACCCCATTTGAAAGCCATTCGCCCTTTAAAGTTGCCTCTCTTCCGGGAGACGTAGCTCCGCCTCCTTACATCCGATCGACTGGATTCCGGTTTCCTTGAAAAGTAGAGATCTAGAGCTTTCCAACGAGGGGTCGATCAACCCTGTAGTCCAAAGGCCCCGGCGTGGCGGGTAGGTGCGCGCCGGTACTGTCTGCTCCGGTACTATGGCGCCCAATCGAAAATCCGAGAGAAGCGTTTTAAAGCCAGAGATCCGCCTTTCAAAATATACCAGAATTGTGCTGCTCGGACCTGATTTGGAGGAGCTGCGGCCTCCCAAAGTGGGCCTATTTCACCCCATTTGAAAGCCATTCGCCCTTTAAAGTTGCCTCTCTTCCGGAGACGTAGCTCCGCCTCCTTACATCCGATCGACTGGATTCCAGTTTCCCTCCTTGAAAAGTAGAGATCCAGAGCTTTCCAACGAGGGATCAATCAACCCTGTAGGCCCAAAGGCCCCGGCATGGCGTGTAGGTGCGCGCCGGTACTGTCTGCTCCGGTACTATGCGCCCAATCGAAAATCCGAGAGAAGCGTTTTAAAGCCTGAGATCCGCCCTTTCAAAATATACCAGAATTGTGCTTCTCGGACCTGATTTGGAGGAGCTGCGGCCTCCAAAGTGGGGCCTATTTCACCCATTTGAAAGCCATTCGCCCTTTAAAGTTGCCTCTCTTCCGGGAGACGTAGCTCCGCCTCCTTACGTCCGATCGCCTGGATTCCGGTTTCCTTGAAAAGTAGAGATCTAGAGCTTTCCGAAGAGGGGTCGATCAACCCTGTAGGCCCAAAGGCCCCGGCGTGGCGGGTAGGTGCGCGCCGGTACTGTCTGCTCCGGTACTATGCGCCCAATCGAAAATCCGAGAGAAGCGTTTTAAAGCCAGAGATCCGCCCTTTCAAAATATACCAGAATTGTGCTTCTCGGACCTGATTTGGAGGAGCTGCGGCCTCCAAAGGTGGGCCTATTTCACCCCATTTGAAAGCCATTCGCCCTTTAAAGTTGCCTCTCTTCCGGGAGACGTAGCTCCGCCTCCTTACATCCGATCGACTGGATTCCGGTTTCCTTGAAAAGTAGAGATCTAGAGCTTTCCAACGAGGGGTCGATCAACCCTGTAGGCCCAAAGGCCCCGGCCTGGCGGGTAGGTGCGCGCCGGTACTGTCTGCTCCGGTACTATGCGCCCAATCGAAAATCCGAGAGAAGCGTTTTAAAGCCAGAGATCCGCCCTTTCAAAATATACCAGAATTGTGGCTTCTCGGACCTGATTTGGAGGAGCTGCGGCCTCCCAAAGTGGGCCTATTTCACCCTCATTTGAAAGCCATTCGCCCTTTAAAGTTGCCTCTCTTCTGGGAGACGTAGCTCCGCCTCCTTACATCCGATCGACTGGATTCCGGTTTCCTTGAAAAGTAGAGATCTAGAGCTTCCAACGAGGGGTCGATCAACCCTGTAGGCCCAAAGGCCCCGGCGTGGCGGGTAGGTGCGCGCCGGTACTGTCTGCCTCCGGTACTATGCGCCCAATCGAAATCCGAGTGAAGCGTTTTAAAGCCAGAGATCCGCCCTTTCAAAATATACCAGAATTGTGCTTCTCGGACCTGCTTTGGAGGAGCTGCGGCCTCTCCAAAGTTGGCCTATTTCACCCCATTTGAAAGCCATTCGCACTTTAAAGTTGCTTCTCTTCCGGGAGACGTAGCTCCATCCTCCTTACATCCGATCGACTGGATTCCGGTTTCTTAGAAAAGTAGAGATCTAGAGCTTTCCAACGAGGGGTCGATCAATCCTGTAGGCCCAAAGGCCCGGCGTGGCAGGTAGGTGCGCGCGGTACTGTCTGCTCCGGTACTATGCACCCAATCGAAAATCCGAGAGAAGCGTTTTAAAGCCAGAGATCCGCCCTTTCAAAATATACCAGAATTGTGCTTCTCGGACCTGATTTGGAGGAGCTGCGGCCTCCCAAAGTGGGCCTATTTCACCCCATTTGAAAGCCATTCGCCCTTTAAAGTTGCCTCTCTTCCGGGAGACGTAGCTCCGCCTCCTTACATCCGATCGACTGGATCCGGTTTCCTTGAAAAGTAGAGATCTAGAGCTTTCCAACGAGGGGTCGATCAACCCTGTAGGCCCAAAGGCCCCGGCGTGGCGGGTAGGTGCGCGCCGGTACTGTCTGCTCCGGTACTATGCGCCCAATCGAAAATCCGAGAGAAGCGTTTTAAAGCCAGAGATCCGCCCTTTCAAAATATACCAGAATTGTGCTGCTCGGACCTGATTTGGAGGAGCTGCGGCCTCCCAAAGTGGGCCTATTTCACCCCATTTGAAAGCCATTCGCCCTTTAAAGTTGCCTCTCTTCGGGAGACGTAGCTCCGCCTCCTTACATCCGATCGACTGGATTCCAGTTTCCTTGAAAAGTAGAGATCCAGAGCTTTCCAACGAGGGATCAATCAACCCTGTAGGCCCAAAGGCCCCGGCATGGCGTGTAGGTGCGCGCCGGTACTGTCTGCTCCGGTACTATGCGCCCAATCGAAAATCCGAGAGAAGCGTTTTAAAGCCTGAGATCCGCCCTTTCAAAATATACCAGAATTGTGCTTCTCGGACCTGATTTGGAGGAGCTGCGGCCTCCCAAAGTGGGCCTATTTCACCCCATTTGAAAGCCATTCGCCCTTTAAAGTTGCCTCTCTTCGGGAGACGTAGCTCCGCCTCCTTACGTCCGATCGACTGGATTCCGGTTTCCTTGAAAAGTAGAGATCTAGAGCTTTCCAAAGAGGGGTCGATCAACCCTGTAGGCCCAAAGGCCCCGGCGTGGCGGGTAGGTGCGCGCCGGTACTGTCTGCTCCGGTACTATGCGCCCAATCGAAAATCCGAGAGAAGCGTTTTAAAGCCAGAGATCCGCCCTTTCAAAATATACCAGAATTGTGCTTCTCGGACCTGATTTGGAGGAGCTGCGGCCTCCCAAAGTGGGCCTATTTCACCCCATTTGAAAGCCATTCGCCTTTAAAGTTGCCTCTCTTCCGGAGACGTAGATCCGCCTCCTTACATCCGATCGACTGGATTCCGGTTTCCTTGAAAAGTAGAGATCTAGAGCTTTCCAACGAGGGGTCGATCAACCCTGTAGGCCCAAAGGCCTCGGCGTGGCGGGTAGGTGCGCGCCGGTACTGTCTGCTCCGGTACTATGTGCCCAATCGAAAATCCGAGAGAAGCGTTTTAAAGCCAGAGATCCGCCCTTTCAAAATATACCAGAATTGTGCTTCTCGGACCTTATTTGGAGGAGCTGCGGCCTCCCAAAGTGGGCCTATTTCACCCCATTTGAAAGCCATTCGCCCTTTAAAGTTGCCTCTCTTCCGGGAGACGTAGCTCCGCCTCCTTACATCCGATCGACTGGATTCCAGTTTCCTTGAAAAGTAGAGATCCAGAGCTTTCCAACGAGGGGTCAATCAACCCTGTAGGCCCAATGGCCCCGGCGTGGCGGGTAGGTGCGCTGTGCGCGCCGGTACTGTCTGCTCGGTACTATGCGCCCAATCGAAAATCCGAGAGAAGCGTTTTAAAGCCAGAGATCCGCCCTTTCAAAATATACCAGAATTGTGCTTCTCGGACCTGATTTGGAGGAGCTGCGGCCTCCCAAAGTGGGCCTATTTCACCCCATTTGAAAGCCATTCGCCCTTTAAAGTTGCCTCTCTTCCGGGAGACGTAGCTCCGCCTCCTTACATCCGATCGACTGGATTCCGGTTTCCTTGAAAAGTAGAGATCTAGAGCTTTCCAACGAGGGGTCGATCAACCCTGTAGGCCCAAAGGCCCCGGCGTGGCGGGTAGGTGCGCGCCGGTACTGTCTGCTTCGGTACTATGCGCCCAATCGAAAATCCGAGAGAAGGGTTTTAAAGCCAGAGATCCGCCCTTTCAAAATATACCAGAATTGTGCTTCTCGGACCTGATTTGGAGGAGCTGCGGCCTCCCAAAGTGGGCCTATTTCACCCCATTTGAAAGCCATTCGCCCTTTAAAGTTGCCTCTCTTCTGGGAGACGTAGCTCCGCCTCCTTATGTCCGATCAACTGGATTCCGGTTTCCTTGAAAAGTAGAGATCTAGAGATTTCCAACGAGGGGTCGATCAACCCTGTAGGCCCAAAGGCCCCGGCGTGGCGGGTAGGTGCGCACCGGTACTGTCTGCTCCGGTACTATGCGCCCAATCGAAAATCCGAGAGAAGCGTTTTAAAGCCAGAGATCCGCCTTTCAAAATATACCAGAATTGTGCTTCTCGGACCTGATTTGGAGGAGCTGCGGCCTCCCAAATTGGGCCTATTTCACCCCATTTGAAAGCCATTCGCCCTTTAAAGTTGCCTCTCTTCCGGGAGACGTAGCTCCGCCTCCTTACGTCCGATAGACTGGATTCCGGTTTCCTTGAAAAGTAGAGATCTAGAGCTTCCAAAGAGGGGTCGATCAACCCTGTAGGCCCAAAGGCCCCGGCGTGGCGGGTAGGTGCGCGCCGGTACTGTCTGCTCCGGTACTATGTGCCCAATCGAAAATCCGAGAGAAGCGTTTTAAAGCCAGATATCCGCCCTTTCAAAATATACCAGAATTGTGCTTCTCGACCTGATTTGGAGGAGCTGCGGCCTCCCAAAGTGGGCCTATTTCACCCCATTTGAAAGCCATTCGCCCTTTAAAGTTGCCTCTCTTCCGGGAGACGTAGCTCCGCCTCCTTACATCCGATCGACTGGATTCCGGTTTCCTTGAAAAGTAGAGATCTAGAGCTTTCCAACGAGGGGTCGATCAACCCTGTAGGCCCAAAGGCCCCGGCGTGGCGGGTAGGTGCGCGCCGGTACTGTCTGCTCCGGTACTATGCGCCCAATCGAAAATCCGAGAGAAGCGTTTTAAAGCCAGAGATCCGCCCTTTCAAAATATACCAGAATTGTGCTTCTCGGACCTGATTAGGAGGAGCTGCGGCCTCCCAAAGTGGGCCTATTTCACCCCATTTGAAAGCCATTCGCCCTTTAAAGTTGCCTCTCTTCCGGGAGACGTAGCTCCGCCTCCTTAACCCGATCGACTGGATTCCGGTTTCCTTGAAAAGTAGAGATCTAGAGCTTTCCAACGAGGGGTCGATCAACCCTGTAGGCCCAAAGGCCCCGGCGTGGCGGGTAGTGCGCGCCGGTACTGTCTGCTCCGGTACTATGCGCCCAATCGAAAATCCGAGAGAAGCGTTTTAAAGCCAGAGATCCGCCCTTTCAAAATATACCAGAATTGTGCTTCTCGGACCTGATTTGGAGGAGCTGCGGCCTCCCAAAGTGGGCCTATTTCACCCCATTTGAAAGCCATTCGCCCTTTAAAGTTGCCTCTCTTCTGGGAGACGTAGCTCCGCCTCCTTATGTCCGATCAACTGGATTCCGTTTCCTTGAAAAGTAGAGATCTAGAGATTTCCAACGAGGGGTCGATCAACCCTGTAGGCCCAAAGGCCCCGGCGTGGCGGGTAGGTGCGCACCGGTACTGTCTGCTCCGGTACTATGCGCCCAATCGAAAATCCGAGAGAAGCGTTTTAAAGCCAGAGATCCGCCCTTTCAAAATATACCAGAATTGTGCTTCTCGGACCTGATTTGGAGGAGCTGCGGCCTCCCAAATTGGGCCTATTTCACCCCATTTGAAAGCCATTCGCCCTTAAAGTTGCCTCTCTTCCGGGAGACGTAGCTCCGCCTCCTTACGTCCGATAGACTGGATTCCGGTTTCCTTGAAAAGTAGAGATCTAGAGCTTTCCAAAGAGGGGTCGATCAACCCTGTAGGCCCAAAGGCCCCGGCGTGGCGGGTAGGTGCGCGCCGGTACTGTCTGCTCCGGTACTATGTGCCCAATCGAAAATCCGAGAGAAGCGTTTTAAAGCCAGATATCCGCCCTTTCAAAATATACCAGAATTGTGCTTCTCGGACCTGATTTGGAGGAGCTGCGGCCTCCCAAAGTGGGCCTATTTCACCCCATTTGAAAGCCATTCGCCCTTTAAAGTTGCCTCTCTTCCGGGAGACGTAGCTCCGCCTCCTTACATCCGATCGACTGGATTCCGGTTTCCTTGAAAAGTAGAGATCTAGAGCTTTCCAACGAGGGGTCGATCAACCCTGTAGGCCCAAAGGCCCCGGCGTGGCGGGTAGGTGCGCGCCGGTACTGTCTGCTCCGGTACTATGCGCCCAATCGAAAATCCGAGAGAAGCGTTTTAAAGCCAGAGATCCGCCCTTTCAAAATATACCAGAATTGTGCTTCTCGGACCTGATTAGGAGGAGCTGCGGCCTCCCAAAGTGGGCCTATTTCACCCCATTTGAAAGCCATTCGCCCTTTAAAGTTGCCTCTCTTCCGGGAGACGTAGCTCCGCCTCCTTAACCCGATCGACTGGATTCCGGTTTCCTTGAAAAGTAGAGATCTAGAGCTTTCCAACGAGGGGTCGATCAACCCTGTAGGCCCAAAGGCCCCGGCGTGGCGGGTAGGTGCGCGCCGGTACTGTCTGCTCGGTACTATGCGCCCAATCGAAAATCCGAGAGAAGCGTTTTAAAGCCAGAGATCCGCCCTTTCAAAATATACCAGAATTGTGCTTCTCGGACCTGATTTGGAGGAGCTGCGGCCTCCCAAAGTGGGCCTATTTCACCCCATTTGAAAGCCATTCGCCCTTTAAAGTTGCCTCTCTTCTGGGAGACGTAGCTCCGCCTCCTTATGTCCGATCAACTGGATTCCGGTTTCCTTGAAAAGTAGAGATCTAGAGATTTCCAACGAGGGGTCGATCAACCCTGTAGGCCCAAAGGCCCCGGCGTGGCGGGTAGGTGCGCACCGGTACTGTCTGCTCCGGTACTATGCGCCCAATCGAAAATCCGAGAGAAGCGTTTTAAAGCCAGAGATCCGCCCTTTCAAAATATACCAGAATTGTGCTTCTCGGACCTGATTTGGAGGAGCTGCGGCCTCCCAAATTGGGCCTATTTCACCCCATTTGAAAGCCATTCGCCCTTTAAAGTTGCCTCTCTTCCGGGAGACGTAGCTCCGCCTCCTTACGTCCGATAGACTGGATTCCGGTTTCCTTGAAAAGTAGAGATCTAGAGCTTTCCAAAGAGGGGTCGATCAACCCTGTAGGCCCAAAGGCCCCGGCGTGGCGGGTAGGTGCGCGCCGGTACTGTCTGCTCCGGTACTATGTGCCCAATCGAAAATCCGAGAGAAGCGTTTTAAAGCCAGATATCCGCCCTTTCAAAATATACCAGAATTGTGCTTCTCGGACCTGATTTGGAGGAGCTGCGGCCTCCCAAAGTGGGCCTATTTCACCCCATTTGAAAGCCATTCGCCCTTTAAAGTTGCCTCTCTTCCGGGAGACGTAGCTCCGCCTCCTTACATCCGATCGACTGGATTCCGGTTTCCTTGAAAAGTAGAGATCTAGAGCTTTCCAACGAGGGGTCGATCAACCCTGTAGGCCCAAAGGCCCCGGCGTGGCGGGTAGGTGCGCGCCGGTACTGTCTGCTCCGGTACTATGCGCCCAATCGAAAATCCGAGAGAAGCGTTTTAAAGCCAGAGATCCGCCCTTTCAAAATATACCAGAATTGTGCTTCTCGGACCTGATTAGGAGGAGCTGCGGCCTCCCAAAGTGGGCCTATTTCACCCCATTTGAAAGCCATTCGCCCTTTAAAGTTGCCTCTCTTCCGGGAGACGTAGCTCCGCCTCCTTAACCCGATCGACTGGATTCCGGTTTCCTTGAAAAGTAGAGATCTAGAGCTTTCCAACGAGGGGTCGATCAACCCTGTAGGCCCAAAGGCCCCGGCGTGGCGGGTAGGTGCGCGCCGGTACTGTCTGCTCCGGTACTATGCGCCCAATCGAAAATCCGAGAGAAGCGTTTTAAAGCCAGAGATCCGCCCTTTCAAAATATACCAGAATTGTGCTGCTCGGACCTGATTTGGAGGAGCTGCGGCCTCCCAAAGTGGGCCTATTTCACCCCATTTGAAAGCCATTCGCCCTTTAAAGTTGCCTCTCTTCCGGGAGACGTAGCTCCGCCTCCTTACATCCGATCGACTGGATTCCAGTTTCCTTGAAAAGTAGAGATCCAGAGCTTTCCAACGAGGGATCAATCAACCCTGTAGGCCCAAAGGCCCCGGCATGGCGTGTAGGTGCGCGCCGGTACTGTCTGCTCCGGTACTATGCGCCCAATCGAAAATCCGAGAGAAGCGTTTTAAAGCCTGAGATCCGCCCTTTCAAAATATACCAGAATTGTGCTTCTCGGACCTGATTTGGAGGAGCTGCGGCCTCCCAAAGTGGGCCTATTTCACCCCATTTGAAAGCCATTCGCCCTTTAAAGTTGCCTCTCTTCCGGGAGACGTAGCTCCGCCTCCTTACGTCCGATCGACTGGATTCCGGTTTCCTTGAAAAGTAGAGATCTAGAGCTTTCCGAAGAGGGGTCGATCAACCCTGTAGGCCCAAAGGCCCCGGCGTGGCGGGTAGGTGCGCGCCGGTACTGTCTGCTCCGGTACTATGCGCCCAATCGAAAATCCGAGAGAAGCGTTTTAAAGCCAGAGATCCGCCCTTTCAAAATATACCAGAATTGTGCTTCTCGGACCTGATTTGGAGGAGCTGCGGCCTCCCAAAGTGGGCCTATTTCACCCCATTTGAAAGCCATTCGCCCTTTAAAGTTGCCTCTCTTCCGGGAGACGTAGCTCCGCCTCCTTACATCCGATCGACTGGATTCCGGTTTCCTTGAAAAGTAGAGATCTAGAGCTTTCCAACGAGGGGTCGATCAACCCTGTAGGCCCAAAGGCCCCGGCCTGGCGGGTAGGTGCGCGCCGGTACTGTCTGCTCCGGTACTATGCGCCCAATCGAAAATCCGAGAGAAGCGTTTTAAAGCCAGAGATCCGCCCTTTCAAAATATACCAGAATTGTGCTTCTCGGACCTGATTTGGAGGAGCTGCGGCCTCCCAAAGTTGGCCTATTTCACCCCATTTGAAAGCCATTCGCACTTTAAAGTTGCTTCTCTTCCGGGAGACGTAGCTCCTCCTCCTTACATCCGATCGACTGGATTCCGGTTTCTTAGAAAAGTAGAGATCTAGAGCTTTCCAACGAGGGGTCGATCAATCCTGTAGGCCCAAAGGCCCCGGCGTGGCAGGTAGGTGCGCGCCGGTACTGTCTGCTCCGGTACTATGCACCCAATCGAAAATCCGAGAGAAGCGTTTTAAAGCCAGAGATCCGCCCTTTCAAAATATACCAGAATTGTGCTTCTCGGACCTGATTTGGAGGAGCTGCGGCCTCCCAAAGTGGGCCTATTTCACCCCATTTGAAAGCCATTCGCCCTTTAAAGTTGCCTCTCTTCCGGGAGACGTAGCTCCGCCTCCTTACATCCGATCGACTGGATTCCGGTTTCCTTGAAAAGTAGAGATCTAGAGCTTTCCAACGAGGGGTCGATCAACCCTGTAGGCCCAAAGGCCCCGGCGTGGCGGGTAGGTGCGCGCCGGTACTGTCTGCTCCGGTACTATGCGCCCAATCGAAAATCCGAGAGAAGCGTTTTAAAGCCAGAGATCCGCCCTTTCAAAATATACCAGAATTGTGCTGCTCGGACCTGATTTGGAGGAGCTGCGGCCTCCCAAAGTGGGCCTATTTCACCCCATTTGAAAGCCATTCGCCCTTTAAAGTTGCCTCTCTTCCGGGAGACGTAGCTCCGCCTCCTTACATCCGATCGACTGGATTCCAGTTTCCTTGAAAAGTAGAGATCCAGAGCTTTCCAACGAGGGATCAATCAACCCTGTAGGCCCAAAGGCCCCGGCATGGCGTGTAGGTGCGCGCCGGTACTGTCTGCTCCGGTACTATGCGCCCAATCGAAAATCCGAGAGAAGCGTTTTAAAGCCTGAGATCCGCCCTTTCAAAATATACCAGAATTGTGCTTCTCGGACCTGATTTGGAGGAGCTGCGGCCTCCCAAAGTGGGCCTATTTCACCCCATTTGAAAGCCATTCGCCCTTTAAAGTTGCCTCTCTTCCGGGAGACGTAGCTCCGCCTCCTTACGTCCGATCGACTGGATTCCGGTTTCCTTGAAAAGTAGAGATCTAGAGCTTTCCGAAGAGGGGTCGATCAACCCTGTAGGCCCAAAGGCCCCGGCGTGGCGGGTAGGTGCGCGCCGGTACTGTCTGCTCCGGTACTATGCGCCCAATCGAAAATCCGAGAGAAGCGTTTTAAAGCCAGAGATCCGCCCTTTCAAAATATACCAGAATTGTGCTTCTCGGACCTGATTTGGAGGAGCTGCGGCCTCCCAAAGTGGGCCTATTTCACCCCATTTGAAAGCCATTCGCCCTTTAAAGTTGCCTCTCTTCCGGGAGACGTAGCTCCGCCTCCTTACATCCGATCGACTGGATTCCGGTTTCCTTGAAAAGTAGAGATCTAGAGCTTTCCAACGAGGGGTCGATCAACCCTGTAGGCCCAAAGGCCCCGGCCTGGCGGGTAGGTGCGCGCCGGTACTGTCTGCTCCGGTACTATGCGCCCAATCGAAAATCCGAGAGAAGCGTTTTAAAGCCAGAGATCCGCCCTTTCAAAATATACCAGAATTGTGCTTCTCGGACCTGATTTGGAGGAGCTGCGGCCTCCCAAAGTGGGCCTATTTCACCCCATTTGAAAGCCATTCGCCCTTTAAAGTTGCCTCTCTTCTGGGAGACGTAGCTCCGCCTCCTTACATCCGATCGACTGGATTCCGGTTTCCTTGAAAAGTAGAGATCTAGAGCTTTCCAACGAGGGGTCGATCAACCCTGTAGGCCCAAAGGCCCCGGCGTGGCGGGTAGGTGCGCGCCGGTACTGTCTGCTCCGGTACTATGCGCCCAATCGAAAATCCGAGTGAAGCGTTTTAAAGCCAGAGATCCGCCCTTTCAAAATATACCAGAATTGTGCTTCTCGGACCTGATTTGGAGGAGCTGCGGCCTCCCAAAGTTGGCCTATTTCACCCCATTTGAAAGCCATTCGCACTAATAGGCCATTCCTTCTTCGGGAGACGCAGCTCCTCCTCCTTACATCCGATCGACTGGATTCCGGTTTCTTAGAAAAGTAGAGATCTAGAGCTTTCCAACGAGGGGTCGATCAATCCTGTAGGCCCAAAGGCCCCGGCGTGGCAGGTAGGTGCGCGCCGGTACTGTCTGCTCCGGTACTATGCACCCAATCGAAAATCCGAGAGAAGCGTTTTAAAGCCAGAGATCCGCCCTTTCAAAATATACCAGAATTGTGCTTCTCGGACCTGATTTGGAGGAGCTGCGGCCTCCCAAAGTGGGCCTATTTCACCCCATTTGAAAGCCATTCGCCCTTTAAAGTTGCCTCTCTTCCGGGAGACGTAGCTCCGCCTCCTTACATCCGATCGACTGGATTCCGGTTTCCTTGAAAAGTAGAGATCTAGAGCTTTCCAACGAGGGGTCGATCAACCCTGTAGGCCCAAAGGCCCCGGCGTGGCGGGTAGGTGCGCGCCGGTACTGTCTGCTCCGGTACTATGCGCCCAATCGAAAATCCGAGAGAAGCGTTTTAAAGCCAGAGATCCGCCCTTTCAAAATATACCAGAATTGTGCTGCTCGGACCTGATTTGGAGGAGCTGCGGCCTCCCAAAGTGGGCCTATTTCACCCCATTTGAAAGCCATTCGCCCTTTAAAGTTGCCTCTCTTCCGGGAGACGTAGCTCCGCCTCCTTACATCCGATCGACTGGATTCCAGTTTCCTTGAAAAGTAGAGATCCAGAGCTTTCCAACGAGGGATCAATCAACCCTGTAGGCCCAAAGGCCCCGGCATGGCGTGTAGGTGCGCGCCGGTACTGTCTGCTCCGGTACTATGCGCCCAATCGAAAATCCGAGAGAAGCGTTTTAAAGCCTGAGATCCGCCCTTTCAAAATATACCAGAATTGTGCTTCTCGGACCTGATTTGGAGGAGCTGCGGCCTCCCAAAGTGGGCCTATTTCACCCCATTTGAAAGCCATTCGCCCTTTAAAGTTGCCTCTCTTCCGGGAGACGTAGCTCCGCCTCCTTACGTCCGATCGACTGGATTCCGGTTTCCTTGAAAAGTAGAGATCTAGAGCTTTCCAAAGAGGGGTCGATCAACCCTGTAGGCCCAAAGGCCCCGGCGTGGCGGGTAGGTGCGCGCCGGTACTGTCTGCTCCGGTACTATGCGCCCAATCGAAAATCCGAGAGAAGCGTTTTAAAGCCAGAGATCCGCCCTTTCAAAATATACCAGAATTGTGCTTCTCGGACCTGATTTGGAGGAGCTGCGGCCTCCCAAAGTGGGCCTATTTCACCCCATTTGAAAGCCATTCGCCCTTTAAAGTTGCCTCTCTTCCGGGAGACGTAGATCCGCCTCCTTACATCCGATCGACTGGATTCCGGTTTCCTTGAAAAGTAGAGATCTAGAGCTTTCCAACGAGGGGTCGATCAACCCTGTAGGCCCAAAGGCCTCGGCGTGGCGGGTAGGTGCGCGCCGGTACTGTCTGCTCCGGTACTATGTGCCCAATCGAAAATCCGAGAGAAGCGTTTTAAAGCCAGAGATCCGCCCTTTCAAAATATACCAGAATTGTGCTTCTCGGACCTTATTTGGAGGAGCTGCGGCCTCCCAAAGTGGGCCTATTTCACCCCATTTGAAAGCCATTCGCCCTTTAAAGTTGCCTCTCTTCCGGGAGACGTAGCTCCGCCTCCTTACATCCGATCGACTGGATTCCAGTTTCCTTGAAAAGTAGAGATCCAGAGCTTTCCAACGAGGGGTCAATCAACCCTGTAGGCCCAAAGGCCCCGGCGTGGCGGGTAGGTGCGCGCCGGTACTGTCTGCTCCGGTACTATGCGCCCAATCGAAAATCCGAGAGAAGCGTTTTAAAGCCAGAGATCCGCCCTTTCAAAATATACCAGAATTGTGCTTCTCGGACCTGATTTGGAGGAGCTGCGGCCTCCCAAAGTGGGCCTATTTCACCCCATTTGAAAGCCATTCGCCCTTTAAAGTTGCCTCTCTTCCGGGAGACGTAGCTCCGCCTCCTTACATCCGATCGACTGGATTCCGGTTTCCTTGAAAAGTAGAGATCTAGAGCTTTCCAACGAGGGGTCGATCAACCCTGTAGGCCCAAAGGCCCCGGCGTGGCGGGTAGGTGCGCGCCGGTACTGTCTGCTTCGGTACTATGCGCCCAATCGAAAATCCGAGAGAAGGGTTTTAAAGCCAGAGATCCGCCCTTTCAAAATATACCAGAATTGTGCTTCTCGGACCTGATTTGGAGGAGCTGCGGCCTCCCAAAGTGGGCCTATTTCACCCCATTTGAAAGCCATTCGCCCTTTAAAGTTGCCTCTCTTCTGGGAGACGTAGCTCCGCCTCCTTATGTCCGATCAACTGGATTCCGGTTTCCTTGAAAAGTAGAGATCTAGAGATTTCCAACGAGGGGTCGATCAACCCTGTAGGCCCAAAGGCCCCGGCGTGGCGGGTAGGTGCGCACCGGTACTGTCTGCTCCGGTACTATGCGCCCAATCGAAAATCCGAGAGAAGCGTTTTAAAGCCAGAGATCCGCCCTTTCAAAATATACCAGAATTGTGCTTCTCGGACCTGATTTGGAGGAGCTGCGGCCTCCCAAATTGGGCCTATTTCACCCCATTTGAAAGCCATTCGCCCTTTAAAGTTGCCTCTCTTCCGGGAGACGTAGCTCCGCCTCCTTACGTCCGATAGACTGGATTCCGGTTTCCTTGAAAAGTAGAGATCTAGAGCTTTCCAAAGAGGGGTCGATCAACCCTGTAGGCCCAAAGGCCCCGGCGTGGCGGGTAGGTGCGCGCCGGTACTGTCTGCTCCGGTACTATGTGCCCAATCGAAAATCCGAGAGAAGCGTTTTAAAGCCAGATATCCGCCCTTTCAAAATATACCAGAATTGTGCTTCTCGGACCTGATTTGGAGGAGCTGCGGCCTCCCAAAGTGGGCCTATTTCACCCCATTTGAAAGCCATTCGCCCTTTAAAGTTGCCTCTCTTCCGGGAGACGTAGCTCCGCCTCCTTACATCCGATCGACTGGATTCCGGTTTCCTTGAAAAGTAGAGATCTAGAGCTTTCCAACGAGGGGTCGATCAACCCTGTAGGCCCAAAGGCCCCGGCGTGGCGGGTAGGTGCGCGCCGGTACTGTCTGCTCCGGTACTATGCGCCCAATCGAAAATCCGAGAGAAGCGTTTTAAAGCCAGAGATCCGCCCTTTCAAAATATACCAGAATTGTGCTTCTCGGACCTGATTAGGAGGAGCTGCGGCCTCCCAAAGTGGGCCTATTTCACCCCATTTGAAAGCCATTCGCCCTTTAAAGTTGCCTCTCTTCCGGGAGACGTAGCTCCGCCTCCTTAACCCGATCGACTGGATTCCGGTTTCCTTGAAAAGTAGAGATCTAGAGCTTTCCAACGAGGGGTCGATCAACCCTGTAGGCCCAAAGGCCCCGGCGTGGCGGGTAGGTGCGCGCCGGTACTGTCTGCTCCGGTACTATGCGCCCAATCGAAAATCCGAGAGAAGCGTTTTAAAGCCAGAGATCCGCCCTTTCAAAATATACCAGAATTGTGCTTCTCGGACCTGATTTGGAGGAGCTGCGGCCTCCCAAAGTGGGCCTATTTCACCCCATTTGAAAGCCATTCGCCCTTTAAAGTTGCCTCTCTTCTGGGAGACGTAGCTCCGCCTCCTTATGTCCGATCAACTGGATTCCGGTTTCCTTGAAAAGTAGAGATCTAGAGATTTCCAACGAGGGGTCGATCAACCCTGTAGGCCCAAAGGCCCCGGCGTGGCGGGTAGGTGCGCACCGGTACTGTCTGCTCCGGTACTATGCGCCCAATCGAAAATCCGAGAGAAGCGTTTTAAAGCCAGAGATCCGCCCTTTCAAAATATACCAGAATTGTGCTTCTCGGACCTGATTTGGAGGAGCTGCGGCCTCCCAAATTGGGCCTATTTCACCCCATTTGAAAGCCATTCGCCCTTTAAAGTTGCCTCTCTTCCGGGAGACGTAGCTCCGCCTCCTTACGTCCGATAGACTGGATTCCGGTTTCCTTGAAAAGTAGAGATCTAGAGCTTTCCAAAGAGGGGTCGATCAACCCTGTAGGCCCAAAGGCCCCGGCGTGGCGGGTAGGTGCGCGCCGGTACTGTCTGCTCCGGTACTATGTGCCCAATCGAAAATCCGAGAGAAGCGTTTTAAAGCCAGATATCCGCCCTTTCAAAATATACCAGAATTGTGCTTCTCGGACCTGATTTGGAGGAGCTGCGGCCTCCCAAAGTGGGCCTATTTCACCCCATTTGAAAGCCATTCGCCCTTTAAAGTTGCCTCTCTTCCGGGAGACGTAGCTCCGCCTCCTTACATCCGATCGACTGGATTCCGGTTTCCTTGAAAAGTAGAGATCTAGAGCTTTCCAACGAGGGGTCGATCAACCCTGTAGGCCCAAAGGCCCCGGCGTGGCGGGTAGGTGCGCGCCGGTACTGTCTGCTCCGGTACTATGCGCCCAATCGAAAATCCGAGAGAAGCGTTTTAAAGCCAGAGATCCGCCCTTTCAAAATATACCAGAATTGTGCTTCTCGGACCTGATTAGGAGGAGCTGCGGCCTCCCAAAGTGGGCCTATTTCACCCCATTTGAAAGCCATTCGCCCTTTAAAGTTGCCTCTCTTCCGGGAGACGTAGCTCCGCCTCCTTAACCCGATCGACTGGATTCCGGTTTCCTTGAAAAGTAGAGATCTAGAGCTTTCCAACGAGGGGTCGATCAACCCTGTAGGCCCAAAGGCCCCGGCGTGGCGGGTAGGTGCGCGCCGGTACTGTCTGCTCCGGTACTATGCGCCCAATCGAAAATCCGAGAGAAGCGTTTTAAAGCCAGAGATCCGCCCTTTCAAAATATACCAGAATTGTGCTTCTCGGACCTGATTTGGAGGAGCTGCGGCCTCCCAAAGTGGGCCTATTTCACCCCATTTGAAAGCCATTCGCCCTTTAAAGTTGCCTCTCTTCTGGGAGACGTAGCTCCGCCTCCTTATGTCCGATCAACTGGATTCCGGTTTCCTTGAAAAGTAGAGATCTAGAGATTTCCAACGAGGGGTCGATCAACCCTGTAGGCCCAAAGGCCCCGGCGTGGCGGGTAGGTGCGCACCGGTACTGTCTGCTCCGGTACTATGCGCCCAATCGAAAATCCTAGCGTTTTAAAGCCAGAGATCCGCCCTTTCAAAATATACCAGAATTGTGCTTCTCGGACCTGATTTGGAGGAGCTGCGGCCTCCCAAATTGGCCTATTTCACCCCATTTGAAAGCCATTCGCCCTTTAAAGTTGCCTCTCTTCCGGAGACGTAGCTCCCGCCTCCTTACGTCCGATCTGACTGGATTCCGGTTTCCTTGAAAAGTAGAGATCTAGAGCTTTCCAAAGAGGGGTCGATCAACCCTGTAGGCCCAAAGGCCCCGGCAGTGGCGGGTAGGTGCGCGGCCGGTACTGTCTGCTCCGGTACTATGTGCCCAATCGAAAATCCGAGAGAAGCGTTTTAAAGCCAGATATCCGCCCTTTCAAAATATACCAGAATTGTGCTTCTCGGACCTGATTTGGAGGAGCTGCGGCTCCCAAAGTGGGCCTATTTCACCCCATTTGAAAGGCCATTCGCCCTTTAAAGTTGCCTCTCTTCCGGGAGACGAGCTCCGCCCTCCTTACATCCGATCGACTGGATTCCGGTTTCCTTGAAAAGTAGAGATCTAGAGCTTCTCCAACGAGGGGTCGATCAACCCTGTAGGCCCAAAGGCCACGGCGTGGCGGGTAGGTGCGCGCCGGTACTGTCTGCTCCGGTACTATGCGCCCAATCGAAAATCCAGAGAGAAGCGTTTTAAAGCCAGAGATCCGCCCTTTCAAAATACAGAATTGTGCTTCTCGGACCTGATTAGGAGGAGCTGCGGCCTCCCAAAGTGGGCCTATTTCACCCATTTGAAAGCCATTCGCCCTTTAAAGTTGCCTCTCTTCCGGGAGACGTAGCTCCGCCTCCATAACCGCTCGACTGGATTCCCGGTTTCTTGAAAAGTAGAGATCTAGAGCTTTCCAACGAGGGGTCGATCAACCCTGTAGGGCCAAAGGCCCCCCGGCGTGGCGGGTAGGTGCGCGCGGTACTGTCTGCTCCGGTACTATGCGCCCCAATCGAAAATCCGAGAGAAGCGTTTTAAAGCCAGAGATCCGCCCTTTCAAAAATATACCAGAATTGTGCTTCTCGGACCTGATTTGGAGGAGCTGCGGCCTCCCAAAGTGGGCCTATTTCACCCCATTTGAAAGCCATTCGCCCTTTAAGTTGCCTCTCTTCCGGAGACGTAGCTCCGCCTCTCCTTACATCCGATCGACTGGATTCCAGGTTTCCCTTGAAAAGTAGAGATCCAGAGCTTTCCAACGAGGGAGTCGATCAACCCTGTAGGCCCAAAGGCCCCGGCATGGCGTGTAGGGTGCCGCGCCGGTACTGTCTGCTCCGGTACTATGTGCCCAATCGAAAATCCGAGAGAAGCGTTTAAGCCAGAGATCCGCCCTTTCAAAATATACCAGAATTGTGCTTCTCGGACCTGATTTGGAGGAGCTGCGGCCTCCCAAAGTGGGCCTATTTCACCCCATTTGAAAGCCATTCGCCCTTTAAAGTTGCCCTCTCTTCCGGGAGACGTAGCTCCGCCTCCTTACGTCCGATCGACTGGATTCCGGTTTCCTTGAAAAGTAGAGATCTAGAGCTTTCCGAAGAGGGTCGATCAACCCTGTAGGCCCAAAGGCCCCGGCGTGCGGGTAGGTGCGCGCCGTTACTGTCTGCTCCGGTACTATGCGCCCAATCGAAAAATCCGAGAGAAGCGTTTTAAAGCCAGAGATCCGCCCTTTCAAAATATACCAGAATTGTGCTTCTCGGACCTGATTTGGAGGAGCTGCGGCCTCCCAAAGTGGGCCTATTTCACCCCATTTGAAAGCCATTCGCCCTTTAAAGTTGCCTCTCTTCCGGGAGACGTAGCTCCGCCTCCTTACATCCGATCGACTGGATTCCGGTTTCCTTGAAAAGTAGAGATCTAGAGCTTTCCAACGAGGGGTCGATCAACCCTGTAGGCCCAAAGGCCCCGGCCGTGGCGGGTAGGTGCGCGCCGGTACTGTCAGCTCCGGTACTATGCGCCCAATCGAAAATCCGAGAGAAGCGTTTTAAAGCCAGAGATCCGCCCTTTCAAAATATACCAGAATTGTGCTTCTCGGACCTGATTTGGAGGAGCTGCGGCCTCCCAAAGTGGGCCTAT
The DNA here is from genome assembly GCF_031893055.1 of Leptodactylus fuscus. NCBI lineage: Eukaryota > Metazoa > Chordata > Amphibia > Anura > Leptodactylidae > Leptodactylus > Leptodactylus fuscus. The sequence continues at coordinate 44,717 of NW_027440674.1, read as the reverse complement.
TTCACCCCATTTGAAAGCCATTCGCCCTTTAAAGTTGCTTCTCTTCCGGGAGACGTAGCTCCTCCTCCTTACATCCGATCGACTGGATTCCGGTTTCCTTAGAAAAGTAGAGATCTAGAGCTTTCCAACGAGGGGTCGATCAACCCTGTAGGCCCAAAGGCCCCGGCGTGGCAGGTAGGTGCGCGCCGGTACTGTCTGCTCCGGTACTATGCACCCAATCGAAAATCGAGAGAAGCGTTTTAAAGCCAGAGATCCGCCCTTTCAAAATATACCAGAATTGTGCTTCTCGGACCTGATTTGGAGGAGCTGCGGCCTCCCAAAGTGGGCCTATTTCACCCCATTTGAAAGCCATTCGCCCTTTAAAGTTGCCTCTCTTCGGGAGACGTAGCTCCGCCTCCTTACATCCGATCGACTGGATTCCGGTTTCCTTGAAAAGTAGAGATCTAGAGCTTTCCAAACGAGGGGTCGATCAACCCTGTAGGCCCAAAGGCCCCGGCGTGGCGGGTAGGTGCGCGCCGGTACTGTCTGCTCCGGTACTATGCGCCCAATCGAAAATCCGAGAGAAGCGTTTTAAAGCCAGAGATCCGCCCTTTCAAAATATACCAGAATTGTGCTTCTCGGGACCTGATTTGGAGAGCTGCGGCCTCCCAAAGTGGGCCTATTTCACCCCATTTGAAAGCCATTCGCCCTTTAAAGTTGCCTCTCTTCCGGGAGACGTAGCTCCGCCTCCTTACATCCGATCGACTGGATTCCAGTTTCCTTGAAAAGTAGAGATCCAGAGCTTTCCAACGAGGGGATCAATCAACCCTGTAGGCCCAAAGGCCCCGGCATGGCGTGTAGGTGCGCGCCGGTACTCGGTCTGCTCCGGTACTATGCGCCCAATCGAAAATCCGAGAGAAGCGTTTTAAAGCCAGAGATCCGCCCTTTCAAAATATACCAGAATTGTGCTTCTCGGACCTGATTTGGAGGAGCTGCGGCCTCCCAAAGTGGGCCTATTTCACCCCATTTGAAAGCCATTCGCCCTTAAAGTTGCCTCTCTTCCGGGAGACGTAGCTCCGCCTCCTTACTCCGATCGACTGGATTCCGGTTTCCTTGAAAAGTAGAGATCTAGAGCTTTCCGAAGAGGGGTCGATCAACCCTGTAGGCCCAAAGGCCCCGGCGTGGCGGGTAGGTGCGCGCCGGTACTGTCTGCTCGGTACTATGCGCCCAATCGAAAATCCGAGAGAAGCGTTTTAAAGCCAGAGATCCGCCCCTTTCAAAATATACCAGAATGTGCTTCTCGGACCTGATTTTGGAGGAGCTGCGGCCTCCCAAAGTGGGCCTATTTCACCCCATTTGAAAGCCATTCGCCCTTTAAAGTTGCCTCTCTTCCGGGAGACGTAGCTCCGCCTCCTTACATCCGATCGACTGGATTCCGGTTTCCTTGAAAAGTAGAGATCTAGAGCTTTCCAACGAGGGGTCGATCAACCCTGTAGGCCCAAAGGCCCCGGCCTGGCGGGTAGGTGCGCGCCGGTACTGTCTGCTCCGGTACTATGCGCCCAATCGAAAATCCGAGAGAAGCGTTTTAAAGCCAGAGATCCGCCCTTTCAAAATATACCAGAATTGTGCTTCTCGGACCTGATTTGGAGGAGCTGCGGCCTCCCAAAGTGGGCCTATTTCACCCCATTTGAAAGCCATTCGCCCTTTAAAGTTGCCTCTCTTCTGGGAGACGTAGCTCCGCCTCCTTACATCCGATCGACTGGATTCCGGTTTCCTTGAAAAGTAGAGATCTAGAGCTTTCCAACGAGGGGTCGATCAACCCTGTAGGCCCAAAGGCCCCGGCGTGGCGGGTAGGTGCGCGCCGGTACTGTCTGCTCCGGTACTATGCGCCCAATCGAAAATCCGAGTGAAGCGTTTTAAAGCCAGAGATCCGCCCTTTCAAAATATACCAGAATTGTGCTTCTCGGACCTGATTTGGAGGAGCTGCGGCCTCCCAAAGTTGGCCTATTTCACCCCATTTGAAAGCCATTCGCACTTTAAAGTTGCTTCTCTTCCGGGAGACGTAGCTCCTCCTCCTTACATCCGATCGACTGGATTCCGGTTTCTTAGAAAAGTAGAGATCTAGAGCTTTCCAACGAGGGGTCGATCAATCCTGTAGGCCCAAAGGCCCCGGCGTGGCAGGTAGGTGCGCGCCGGTACTGTCTGCTCCGGTACTATGCACCCAATCGAAAATCCGAGAGAAGCGTTTTAAAGCCAGAGATCCGCCCTTTCAAAATATACCAGAATTGTGCTTCTCGGACCTGATTTGGAGGAGCTGCGGCCTCCCAAAGTGGGCCTATTTCACCCCATTTGAAAGCCATTCGCCCTTTAAAGTTGCCTCTCTTCCGGGAGACGTAGCTCCGCCTCCTTACATCCGATCGACTGGATTCCGGTTTCCTTGAAAAGTAGAGATCTAGAGCTTTCCAACGAGGGGTCGATCAACCCTGTAGGCCCAAAGGCCCCGGCGTGGCGGGTAGGTGCGCGCCGGTACTGTCTGCTCCGGTACTATGCGCCCAATCGAAAATCCGAGAGAAGCGTTTTAAAGCCAGAGATCCGCCCTTTCAAAATATACCAGAATTGTGCTGCTCGGACCTGATTTGGAGGAGCTGCGGCCTCCCAAAGTGGGCCTATTTCACCCCATTTGAAAGCCATTCGCCCTTTAAAGTTGCCTCTCTTCCGGGAGACGTAGCTCCGCCTCCTTACATCCGATCGACTGGATTCCAGTTTCCTTGAAAAGTAGAGATCCAGAGCTTTCCAACGAGGGATCAATCAACCCTGTAGGCCCAAAGGCCCCGGCATGGCGTGTAGGTGCGCGCCGGTACTGTCTGCTCCGGTACTATGCGCCCAATCGAAAATCCGAGAGAAGCGTTTTAAAGCCTGAGATCCGCCCTTTCAAAATATACCAGAATTGTGCTTCTCGGACCTGATTTGGAGGAGCTGCGGCCTCCCAAAGTGGGCCTATTTCACCCCATTTGAAAGCCATTCGCCCTTTAAAGTTGCCTCTCTTCCGGGAGACGTAGCTCCGCCTCCTTACGTCCGATCGACTGGATTCCGGTTTCCTTGAAAAGTAGAGATCTAGAGCTTTCCAAAGAGGGGTCGATCAACCCTGTAGGCCCAAAGGCCCCGGCGTGGCGGGTAGGTGCGCGCCGGTACTGTCTGCTCCGGTACTATGCGCCCAATCGAAAATCCGAGAGAAGCGTTTTAAAGCCAGAGATCCGCCCTTTCAAAATATACCAGAATTGTGCTTCTCGGACCTGATTTGGAGGAGCTGCGGCCTCCCAAAGTGGGCCTATTTCACCCCATTTGAAAGCCATTCGCCCTTTAAAGTTGCCTCTCTTCCGGGAGACGTAGCTCCGCCTCCTTACATCCGATCGACTGGATTCCGGTTTCCTTGAAAAGTAGAGATCTAGAGCTTTCCAACGAGGGGTCGATCAACCCTGTAGGCCCAAAGGCCTCGGCGTGGCGGGTAGGTGCGCGCCGGTACTGTCTGCTCCGGTACTATGTGCCCAATCGAAAATCCGAGAGAAGCGTTTTAAAGCCAGAGATCCGCCCTTTCAAAATATACCAGAATTGTGCTTCTCGGACCTTATTTGGAGGAGCTGCGGCCTCCCAAAGTGGGCCTATTTCACCCCATTTGAAAGCCATTCGCCCTTTAAAGTTGCCTCTCTTCCGGGAGACGTAGCTCCGCCTCCTTACATCCGATCGACTGGATTCCAGTTTCCTTGAAAAGTAGCGATCCAGAGCTTTCCAACGAGGGGTCAATCAACCCTGTAGGCCCAAAGGCCCCGGCGTGGCGGGTAGGTGCGCGCCGGTACTGTCTGCTCCGGTACTATGCGCCCAATCGAAAATCCGAGAGAAGCGTTTTAAAGCCAGAGATCCGCCCTTTCAAAATATACCAGAATTGTGCTTCTCGGACCTGATTTGGAGGAGCTGCGGCCTCCCAAAGTGGGCCTATTTCACCCCATTTGAAAGCCATTCGCCCTTTAAAGTTGCCTCTCTTCCGGGAGACGTAGCTCCGCCTCCTTACATCCGATCGACTGGATTCCGGTTTCCTTGAAAAGTAGAGATCTAGAGCTTTCCAACGAGGGGTCGATCAACCCTGTAGGCCCAAAGGCCCCGGCGTGGCGGGTAGGTGCGCGCCGGTACTGTCTGCTCGGTACTATGCGCCCAATCGAAAATCCGAGAGAAGCGTTTTAAAGCCAGAGATCCGCCCTTTCAAAATATACCAGAATTGTGCTTCTCGGACCTGATTTGGAGGAGCTGCGGCCTCCCAAAGTGGGCCTATTTCACCCCATTTGAAAGCCATTCGCCCTTTAAAGTTGCCTCTCTTCTGGGAGACGTAGCTCCGCCTCCTTATGTCCGATCAACTGGATTCCGGTTTCCTTGAAAAGTAGAGATCTAGAGATTTCCAACGAGGGGTCGATCAACCCTGTAGGCCCAAAGGCCCCGGCGTGGCGGGTAGGTGCGCACCGGTACTGTCTGCTCCGGTACTATGCGCCCAATCGAAAATCCGAGAGAAGCGTTTTAAAGCCAGAGATCCGCCCTTTCAAAATATACCAGAATTGTGCTTCTCGGACCTGATTTGGAGGAGCTGCGGCCTCCCAAATTGGGCCTATTTCACCCCATTTGAAAGCCATTCGCCCTTTAAAGTTGCCTCTCTTCCGGGAGACGTAGCTCCGCCTCCTTACGTCCGATAGACTGGATTCCGGTTTCCTTGAAAAGTAGAGATCTAGAGCTTTCCAAAGAGGGGTCGATCAACCCTGTAGGCCCAAAGGCCCCGGCGTGGCGGGTAGGTGCGCGCCGGTACTGTCTGCTCCGGTACTATGTGCCCAATCGAAAATCCGAGAGAAGCGTTTTAAAGCCAGATATCCGCCCTTTCAAAATATACCAGAATTGTGCTTCTCGGACCTGATTTGGAGGAGCTGCGGCCTCCCAAAGTGGGCCTATTTCACCCCATTTGAAAGCCATTCGCCCTTTAAAGTTGCCTCTCTTCCGGGAGACGTAGCTCCGCCTCCTTACATCCGATCGACTGGATTCCGGTTTCCTTGAAAAGTAGAGATCTAGAGCTTTCCAACGAGGGGTCGATCAACCCTGTAGGCCCAAAGGCCCCGGCGTGGCGGGTAGGTGCGCGCCGGTACTGTCTGCTCCGGTACTATGCGCCCAATCGAAAATCCGAGAGAAGCGTTTTAAAGCCAGAGATCCGCCCTTTCAAAATATACCAGAATTGTGCTTCTCGGACCTGATTAGGAGGAGCTGCGGCCTCCCAAAGTGGGCCTATTTCACCCCATTTGAAAGCCATTCGCCCTTTAAAGTTGCCTCTCTTCCGGGAGACGTAGCTCCGCCTCCTTAACCCGATCGACTGGATTCCGGTTTCCTTGAAAAGTAGAGATCTAGAGCTTTCCAACGAGGGGTCGATCAACCCTGTAGGCCCAAAGGCCCCGGCGTGGCGGGTAGGTGCGCGCCGGTACTGTCTGCTCCGGTACTATGCGCCCAATCGAAAATCCGAGAGAAGCGTTTTAAAGCCAGAGATCCGCCCTTTCAAAATATACCAGAATTGTGCTTCTCGGACCTGATTTGGAGGAGCTGCGGCCTCCCAAAGTGGGCCTATTTCACCCCATTTGAAAGCCATTCGCCCTTTAAAGTTGCCTCTCTTCCGGGAGACGTAGCTCCGCCTCCTTACAATCCGATCGACTGGATTCCGGTTTCCTTGAAAAGTAGAGATCTAGAGCTTTCCAACGAGGGGTCGATCAACCCTGTAGGCCCAAAGGCCCCGGCCTGGCGGGTAGGTGCGCGCCGGTACTGTCTGCTCCGGTACTATGCGCCCAATCGAAAATCCGAGAGAAGCGTTTTAAAGCCAGAGATCCGCCCTTTCAAAATATACCAGAATTGTGCTTCTCGGACCTGATTTGGAGGAGCTGCGGCCTCCCAAAGTGGGCCTATTTCACCCCATTTGAAAGCCATTTCGCCCTTTAAAGTTGCCTCTCTTCCTGGAGACGTAGCTCCGCCTCCTTACATCCAATCGACTGGATTCCGGTTTCCTTGAAAAGTAGAGATCTAGAGCTTTCCAAAGAGGGGTCGATCAACCCTGTAGGCCCAAAGGCCCCGGCGTGGCGGGTAGGTGCGCGCCGGTACTGTCTGCTCCGGTACTATGCGCCCAATCGAAAATCCGAGAGAAGCGTTTTAAAGCCAGAGATCCGCCCTTTCAAAATATACCAGAATTGTGCTTCTCGGACCTGATTTGGAGGAGCTGCGGCCTCCCAAAGTGGGCCTATTTTCACCCCATTTGAAAGCCATTCGCCCTTTAAAGTTGCCTCTCTTCTGGGAGACGTAGCTCCGCCTCCTTACATCCGATCGACTGGATTCCGGTTTCCTTGAAAAGTAGAGATCTAGAGCTTTCCAACGAGGGGTCGATCAACCCTGTAGGCCCAAAGGCCCCGGCGTGGCGGGTAGGTGCGCGCCGGTACTGTCTGCTCCGGTACTATGCGCCCAATCGAAAATCCGAGTGAAGCGTTTTAAAGCCAGAGATCCGCCCTTTCAAAATATACCAGAATTGTGCTTCTCGGACCTGATTTGGAGGAGCTGCGGCCTCCCAAAGTTGGCCTATTTCACCCCATTTGAAAGCCATTCGCACTTTAAAGTTGCTTCTCTTCCGGGAGACGTAGCTCCTCCTCCTTACATCCGATCGACTGGATTCCGGTTTCCTTGAAAAGTAGAGATCTAGAGCTTTCCAACGAGGGGTCGATCAACCCTGTAGGCCCAAAGGCCCCGGCGTGGCGGGTAGGTGCGCGCCGGTACTGTCTGCTCCGGTACTATGCGCCCAATCGAAAATCCGAGAGAAGCGTTTTAAAGCCAGAGATCCGCCCTTTCAAAATACACCAGAATTGTGCTGCTCGGACCTGATTTGGAGGAGCTGCGGCCTCCCAAAGTGGGCCTATTTCACCCCATTTGAAAGCCATTCGCCCTTTAAAGTTGCCTCTCTTCCGGGAGACGTAGCTCCGCCTCCTTACATCCGATCGACTGGATTCCAGTTTCCTTGAAAAGTAGAGATCCAGAGCTTTCCAACGAGGGATCAATCAACCCTGTAGGCCCAAAGGCCCCGGCATGGCGTGTAGGTGCGCGCCGGTACTGTCTGCTCCGGTACTATGCGCCCAATCGAAAATCCGAGAGAAGCGTTTTAAAGCCTGAGATCCGCCCTTTCAAAATATACCAGAATTGTGCTTCTCGGACCTGATTTGGAGGAGCTGCGGCCTCCCAAAGTGGGCCTATTTCACCCCATTTGAAAGCCATTCGCCCTTTAAAGTTGCCTCTCTTCCGGGAGACGTAGCTCCGCCTCCTTACGTCCGATCGACTGGATTCCGGTTTCCTTGAAAAGTAGAGATCTAGAGCTTTCCGAAGAGGGGTCGATCAACCCTGTAGGCCCAAAGGCCCCGGCGTGGCGGGTAGGTGCGCGCCGGTACTGTCTGCTCCGGTACTATGCGCCCAATCGAAAATCCGAGAGAAGCGTTTTAAAGCCAGAGATCCGCCCTTTCAAAATATACCAGAATTGTGCTTCTCGGACCTGATTTGGAGGAGCTGCGGCCTCCCAAAGTGGGCCTATTTCACCCCATTTGAAAGCCATTCGCCCTTTAAAGTTGCCTCTCTTCCGGGAGACGTAGCTCCGCCTCCTTACATCCGATCGACTGGATTCCGGTTTCCTTGAAAAGTAGAGATCTAGAGCTTTCCAACGAGGGGTCGATCAACCCTGTAGGCCCAAAGGCCCCGGCCTGGCGGGTAGGTGCGCGCCGGTACTGTCTGCTCCGGTACTATGCGCCCAATCGAAAATCCGAGAGAAGCGTTTTAAAGCCAGAGATCCGCCCTTTCAAAATATACCAGAATTGTGCTTCTCGGACCTGATTTGGAGGAGCTGCGGCCTCCCAAAGTGGGCCTATTTCACCCCATTTGAAAGCCATTCGCCCTTTAAAGTTGCCTCTCTTCTGGGAGACGTAGCTCCGCCTCCTTACATCCGATCGACTGGATTCCGGTTTCCTTGAAAAGTAGAGATCTAGAGCTTTCCAACGAGGGGTCGATCAACCCTGTAGGCCCAAAGGCCCCGGCGTGGCGGGTAGGTGCGCGCCGGTACTGTCTGCTCCGGTACTATGCGCCCAATCGAAAATCCGAGTGAAGCGTTTTAAAGCCAGAGATCCGCCCTTTCAAAATATACCAGAATTGTGCTTCTCGGACCTGATTTGGAGGAGCTGCGGCCTCCCAAAGTTGGCCTATTTCACCCCATTTGAAAGCCATTCGCACTTTAAAGTTGCTTCTCTTCCGGGAGACGTAGCTCCTCCTCCTTACATCCGATCGACTGGATTCCGGTTTCTTAGAAAAGTAGAGATCTAGAGCTTTCCAACGAGGGGTCGATCAATCCTGTAGGCCCAAAGGCCCCGGCGTGGCAGGTAGGTGCGCGCCGGTACTGTCTGCTCCGGTACTATGCACCCAATCGAAAATCCGAGAGAAGCGTTTTAAAGCCAGAGATCCGCCCTTTCAAAATATACCAGAATTGTGCTTCTCGGACCTGATTTGGAGGAGCTGCGGCCTCCCAAAGTGGGCCTATTTCACCCCATTTGAAAGCCATTCGCCCTTTAAAGTTGCCTCTCTTCCGGGAGACGTAGCTCCGCCTCCTTACATCCGATCGACTGGATTCCGGTTTCCTTGAAAAGTAGAGATCTAGAGCTTTCCAACGAGGGGTCGATCAACCCTGTAGGCCCAAAGGCCCCGGCGTGGCGGGTAGGTGCGCGCCGGTACTGTCTGCTCCGGTACTATGCGCCCAATCGAAAATCCGAGAGAAGCGTTTTAAAGCCAGAGATCCGCCCTTTCAAAATATACCAGAATTGTGCTGCTCGGACCTGATTTGGAGGAGCTGCGGCCTCCCAAAGTGGGCCTATTTCACCCCATTTGAAAGCCATTCGCCCTTTAAAGTTGCCTCTCTTCCGGGAGACGTAGCTCCGCCTCCTTACATCCGATCGACTGGATTCCAGTTTCCTTGAAAAGTAGAGATCCAGAGCTTTCCAACGAGGGATCAATCAACCCTGTAGGCCCAAAGGCCCCGGCATGGCGTGTAGGTGCGCGCCGGTACTGTCTGCTCCGGTACTATGCGCCCAATCGAAAATCCGAGAGAAGCGTTTTAAAGCCTGAGATCCGCCCTTTCAAAATATACCAGAATTGTGCTTCTCGGACCTGATTTGGAGGAGCTGCGGCCTCCCAAAGTGGGCCTATTTCACCCCATTTGAAAGCCATTCGCCCTTTAAAGTTGCCTCTCTTCCGGGAGACGTAGCTCCGCCTCCTTACGTCCGATCGACTGGATTCCGGTTTCCTTGAAAAGTAGAGATCTAGAGCTTTCCGAAGAGGGGTCGATCAACCCTGTAGGCCCAAAGGCCCCGGCGTGGCGGGTAGGTGCGCGCCGGTACTGTCTGCTCCGGTACTATGCGCCCAATCGAAAATCCGAGAGAAGCGTTTTAAAGCCAGAGATCCGCCCTTTCAAAATATACCAGAATTGTGCTTCTCGGACCTGATTTGGAGGAGCTGCGGCCTCCCAAAGTGGGCCTATTTCACCCCATTTGAAAGCCATTCGCCCTTTAAAGTTGCCTCTCTTCCGGGAGACGTAGCTCCGCCTCCTTACATCCGATCGACTGGATTCCGGTTTCCTTGAAAAGTAGAGATCTAGAGCTTTCCAACGAGGGGTCGATCAACCCTGTAGGCCCAAAGGCCCCGGCCTGGCGGGTAGGTGCGCGCCGGTACTGTCTGCTCCGGTACTATGCGCCCAGTCGAAAATCCGAGAGAAGCGTTTTAAAGCCAGAGATCCGCCCTTTCAAAATATACCAGAATTGTGCTTCTCGGACCTGATTTGGAGGAGCTGCGGCCTCCCAAAGTGGGCCTATTTCACCCCATTTGAAAGCCATTCGCCCTTTAAAGTTGCCTCTCTTCTGGGAGACGTAGCTCCGCCTCCTTACATCCGATCGACTGGATTCCGGTTTCCTTGAAAAGTAGAGATCTAGAGCTTTCCAACGAGGGGTCGATCAACCCTGTAGGCCCAAAGGCCCCGGCGTGGCGGGTAGGTGCGCGCCGGTACTGTCTGCTCCGGTACTATGCGCCCAATCGAAAATCCGAGAGAAGCGTTTTAAAGCCAGAGATCCGCCCTTTCAAAATATACCAGAATTGTGCTTCTCGGACCTGATTTGGAGGAGCTGCGGCCTCCCAAAGTGGGCCTATTTCACCCCATTTGAAAGCCATTCGCCCTTTAAAGTTGCCTCTCTTCCGGGAGACGTAGCTCCGCCTCCTTACATCCGATCGACTGGATTCCGGTTTCCTTGAAAAGTAGAGATCTAGAGCTTTCCAACGAGGGGTCGATCAACCCTGTAGGCCCAAAGGCCCCGGCCTGGCGGGTAGGTGCGCGCCGGTACTGTCTGCTCCGGTACTATGCGCCCAATCGAAAATCCGAGAGAAGCGTTTTAAAGCCAGAGATCCGCCCTTTCAAAATATACCAGAATTGTGCTTCTCGGACCTGATTTGGAGGAGCTGCGGCCTCCCAAAGTGGGCCTATTTCACCCCATTTGAAAGCCATTCGCCCTTTAAAGTTGCCTCTCTTCCTGGAGACGTAGCTCCGCCTCCTTACATCCAATCGACTGGATTCCGGTTTCCTTGAAAAGTAGAGATCTAGAGCTTTCCAAAGAGGGGTCGATCAACCCTGTAGGCCCAAAGGCCCCGGCGTGGCGGGTAGGTGCGCGCCGGTACTGTCTGCTCCGGTACTATGCGCCCAATCGAAAATCCGAGAGAAGCGTTTTAAAGCCAGAGATCCGCCCTTTCAAAATATACCAGAATTGTGCTTCTCGGACCTGATTTGGAGGAGCTGCGGCCTCCCAAAGTGGGCCTATTTCACCCCATTTGAAAGCCATTCGCCCTTTAAAGTTGCCTCTCTTCTGGGAGACGTAGCTCCGCCTCCTTACATCCGATCGACTGGATTCCGGTTTCCTTGAAAAGTAGAGATCTAGAGCTTTCCAACGAGGGGTCGATCAACCCTGTAGGCCCAAAGGCCCCGGCGTGGCGGGTAGGTGCGCGCCGGTACTGTCTGCTCCGGTACTATGCGCCCAATCGAAAATCCGAGTGAAGCGTTTTAAAGCCAGAGATCCGCCCTTTCAAAATATACCAGAATTGTGCTTCTCGGACCTGATTTGGAGGAGCTGCGGCCTCCCAAAGTTGGCCTATTTCACCCCATTTGAAAGCCATTCGCACTTTAAAGTTGCTTCTCTTCCGGGAGACGTAGCTCCTCCTCCTTACATCCGATCGACTGGATTCCGGTTTCCTTGAAAAGTAGAGATCTAGAGCTTTCCAACGAGGGGTCGATCAACCCTGTAGGCCCAAAGGCCCCGGCGTGGCGGGTAGGTGCGCGCCGGTACTGTCTGCTCCGGTACTATGCGCCCAATCGAAAATCCGAGAGAAGCGTTTTAAAGCCAGAGATCCGCCCTTTCAAAATATACCAGAATTGTGCTGCTCGGACCTGATTTGGAGGAGCTGCGGCCTCCCAAAGTGGGCCTATTTCACCCCATTTGAAAGCCATTCGCCCTTTAAAGTTGCCTCTCTTCCGGGAGACGTAGCTCCGCCTCCTTACATCCGATCGACTGGATTCCAGTTTCCTTGAAAAGTAGAGATCCAGAGCTTTCCAACGAGGGATCAATCAACCCTGTAGGCCCAAAGGCCCCGGCATGGCGTGTAGGTGCGCGCCGGTACTGTCTGCTCCGGTACTATGCGCCCAATCGAAAATCCGAGAGAAGCGTTTTAAAGCCTGAGATCCGCCCTTTCAAAATATACCAGAATTGTGCTTCTCGGACCTGATTTGGAGGAGCTGCGGCCTCCCAAAGTGGGCCTATTTCACCCCATTTGAAAGCCATTCGCCCTTTAAAGTTGCCTCTCTTCCGGGAGACGTAGCTCCGCCTCCTTACGTCCGATCGACTGGATTCCGGTTTCCTTGAAAAGTAGAGATCTAGAGCTTTCCGAAGAGGGGTCGATCAACCCTGTAGGCCCAAAGGCCCCGGCGTGGCGGGTAGGTGCGCGCCGGTACTGTCTGCTCCGGTACTATGCGCCCAATCGAAAATCCGAGAGAAGCGTTTTAAAGCCAGAGATCCGCCCTTTCAAAATATACCAGAATTGTGCTTCTCGGACCTGATTTGGAGGAGCTGCGGCCTCCCAAAGTGGGCCTATTTCACCCCATTTGAAAGCCATTCGCCCTTTAAAGTTGCCTCTCTTCCGGGAGACGTAGCTCCGCCTCCTTACATCCGATCGACTGGATTCCGGTTTCCTTGAAAAGTAGAGATCTAGAGCTTTCCAACGAGGGGTCGATCAACCCTGTAGGCCCAAAGGCCCCGGCCTGGCGGGTAGGTGCGCGCCGGTACTGTCTGCTCCGGTACTATGCGCCCAATCGAAAATCCGAGAGAAGCGTTTTAAAGCCAGAGATCCGCCCTTTCAAAATATACCAGAATTGTGCTTCTCGGACCTGATTTGGAGGAGCTGCGGCCTCCCAAAGTGGGCCTATTTCACCCCATTTGAAAGCCATTCGCCCTTTAAAGTTGCCTCTCTTCTGGGAGACGTAGCTCCGCCTCCTTACATCCGATCGACTGGATTCCGGTTTCCTTGAAAAGTAGAGATCTAGAGCTTTCCAACGAGGGGTCGATCAACCCTGTAGGCCCAAAGGCCCCGGCGTGGCGGGTAGGTGCGCGCCGGTACTGTCTGCTCCGGTACTATGCGCCCAATCGAAAATCCGAGTGAAGCGTTTTAAAGCCAGAGATCCGCCCTTTCAAAATATACCAGAATTGTGCTTCTCGGACCTGATTTGGAGGAGCTCCGGCCTCCCAAAGTTGGCCTATTTCACCCCATTTGAAAGCCATTCGCACTTTAAAGTTGCTTCTCTTCCGGGAGACGTAGCTCCTCCTCCTTACATCCGATCGACTGGATTCCGGTTTCTTAGAAAAGTAGAGATCTAGAGCTTTCCAACGAGGGGTCGATCAATCCTTTAGGCCCAAAGGCCCCGGCGTGGCAGGTAGGTGCGCGCCGGTACTGTCTGCTCCGGTACTATGCACCCAATCGAAAATCCGAGAGAAGCGTTTTAAAGCCAGAGATCCGCCCTTTCAAAATATACCAGAATTGTGCTTCTCGGACCTGATTTGGAGGAGCTGCGGCCTCCCAAAGTGGGCCTATTTCACCCCATTTGAAAGCCATTCGCCCTTTAAAGTTGCCTCTCTTCCGGGAGACGTAGCTCCGCCTCCTTACATCCGATCGACTGGATTCCGGTTTCCTTGAAAAGTAGAGATCTAGAGCTTTCCAACGAGGGGTCGATCAACCCTGTAGGCCCAAAGGCCCCGGCGTGGCGGGGTAGGTGCGCGCCGGTACTGTCTGCTCCGGTACTATGCGCCCAATCGAAAATCCGAGTGAAGCGTTTTAAAGCCAGAGATCCGCCCTTTCAAAATATACCAGAATTGTGCTTCTCGGACCTGATTTGGAGGAGCTCCGGCCTCCCAAAGTTGGCCTATTTCACCCCATTTGAAAGCCATTCGCACTTTAAAGTTGCTTCTCTTCCGGGAGACGTAGCTCCTCCTCCTTACATCCGATCGACTGGATTCCGGTTTCTTAGAAAAGTAGAGATCTAGAGCTTTCCAACGAGGGGTCGATCAATCCTGTAGGCCCAAAGGCCCCGGCGTGGCAGGTAGGTGCGCGCCGGTACTGTCTGCTCCGGTACTATGCACCCAATCGAAAATCCGAGAGAAGCGTTTTAAAGCCAGAGATCCGCCCTTTCAAAATATACCAGAATTGTGCTTCTCGGACCTGATTTGGAGGAGCTGCGGCCTCCCAAAGTGGGCCTATTTCACCCCATTTGAAAGCCATTCGCCCTTTAAAGTTGCCTCTCTTCTGGGAGACGTAGCTCCGCCTCCTTACATCCGATCGACTGGATTCCGGTTTCCTTGAAAAGTAGAGATCTAGAGCTTTCCAACGAGGGGTCGATCAACCCTGTAGGCCCAAAGGCCCCGGCGTGGCGGGTAGGTGCGCGCCGGTACTGTCTGCTCCGGTACTATGCGCCCAATCGAAAATCCGAGTGAAGCGTTTTAAAGCCAGAGATCCGCCCTTTCAAAATATACCAGAATTGTGCTTCTCGGACCTGATTTGGAGGAGCTCCGGCCTCCCAAAGTTGGCCTATTTCACCCCATTTGAAAGCCATTCGCACTTTAAAGTTGCTTCTCTTCCGGGAGACGTAGCTCCTCCTCCTTACATCCGATCGACTGGATTCCGGTTTCTTAGAAAAGTAGAGATCTAGAGCTTTCCAACGAGGGGTCGATCAATCCTGTAGGCCCAAAGGCCCCGGCGTGGCAGGTAGGTGCGCGCCGGTACTGTCTGCTCCGGTACTATGCACCCAATCGAAAATCCGAGAGAAGCGTTTTAAAGCCAGAGATCCGCCCTTTCAAAATATACCAGAATTGTGCTTCTCGGACCTGATTTGGAGGAGCTGCGGCCTCCCAAAGTGGGCCTATTTCACCCCATTTGAAAGCCATTCGCCCTTTAAAGTTGCCTCTCTTCCGGGAGACGTAGCTCCGCCTCCTTACATCCGATCGACTGGATTCCGGTTTCCTTGAAAAGTAGAGATCTAGAGCTTTCCAACGAGGGGTCGATCAACCCTGTAGGCCCAAAGGCCCCGGCGTGGCGGGTAGGTGCGCGCCGGTACTGTCTGCTCCGGTACTATGCGCCCAATCGAAAATCCGAGAGAAGCGTTTTAAAGCCAGAGATCCGCCCTTTCAAAATATACCAGAATTGTGCTGCTCGGACCTGATTTGGAGGAGCTGCGGCCTCCCAAAGTGGGCCTATTTCACCCCATTTGAAAGCCATTCGCCCTTTAAAGTTGCCTCTCTTCCGGGAGACGTAGCTCCGCCTCCTTACATCCGATCGACTGGATTCCAGTTTCCTTGAAAAGTAGAGATCCAGAGCTTTCCAACGAGGGATCAATCAACCCTGTAGGCCCAAAGGCCCCGGCATGGCGTGTAGGTGCGCGCCGGTACTGTCTGCTCCGGTACTATGCGCCCAATCGAAAATCCGAGAGAAGCGTTTTAAAGCCTGAGATCCGCCCTTTCAAAATATACCAGAATTGTGCTTCTCGGACCTGATTTGGAGGAGCTGCGGCCTCCCAAAGTGGGCCTATTTCACCCCATTTGAAAGCCATTCGCCCTTTAAAGTTGCCTCTCTTCCGGGAGACGTAGCTCCGCCTCCTTACGTCCGATCGACTGGATTCCGGTTTCCTTGAAAAGTAGAGATCTAGAGCTTTCCGAAGAGGGGTCGATCAACCCTGTAGGCCCAAAGGCCCCGGCGTGGCGGGTAGGTGCGCGCCGGTACTGTCTGCTCCGGTACTATGCGCCCAATCGAAAATCCGAGAGAAGCGTTTTAAAGCCAGAGATCCGCCCTTTCAAAATATACCAGAATTGTGCTTCTCGGACCTGATTTGGAGGAGCTGCGGCCTCCCAAAGTGGGCCTATTTCACCCCATTTGAAAGCCATTCGCCCTTTAAAGTTGCCTCTCTTCCGGGAGACGTAGCTCCGCCTCCTTACATCCGATCGACTGGATTCCGGTTTCCTTGAAAAGTAGAGATCTAGAGCTTTCCAACGAGGGGTCGATCAACCCTGTAGGCCCAAAGGCCCCGGCCTGGCGGGTAGGTGCGCGCCGGTACTGTCTGCTCCGGTACTATGCGCCCAGTCGAAAATCCGAGAGAAGCGTTTTAAAGCCAGAGATCCGCCCTTTCAAAATATACCAGAATTGTGCTTCTCGGACCTGATTTGGAGGAGCTGCGGCCTCCCAAAGTGGGCCTATTTCACCCCATTTGAAAGCCATTCGCCCTTTAAAGTTGCCTCTCTTCTGGGAGACGTAGCTCCGCCTCCTTACATCCGATCGACTGGATTCCGGTTTCCTTGAAAAGTAGAGATCTAGAGCTTTCCAACGAGGGGTCGATCAACCCTGTAGGCCCAAAGGCCCCGGCGTGGCGGGTAGGTGCGCGCCGGTACTGTCTGCTCCGGTACTATGCGCCCAATCGAAAATCCGAGTGAAGCGTTTTAAAGCCAGAGATCCGCCCTTTCAAAATATACCAGAATTGTGCTTCTCGGACCTGATTTGGAGGAGCTGCGGCCTCCCAAAGTTGGCCTATTTCACCCCATTTGAAAGCCATTCGCACTTTAAAGTTGCTTCTCTTCCGGGAGACGTAGCTCCTCCTCCTTACATCCGATCGACTGGATTCCGGTTTCTTAGAAAAGTAGAGATCTAGAGCTTTCCAACGAGGGGTCGATCAATCCTGTAGGCCCAAAGGCCCCGGCGTGGCAGGTAGGTGCGCGCCGGTACTGTCTGCTCCGGTACTATGCACCCAATCGAAAATCCGAGAGAAGCGTTTTAAAGCCAGAGATCCGCCCTTTCAAAATATACCAGAATTGTGCTTCTCGGACCTGATTTGGAGGAGCTGCGGCCTCCCAAAGTGGGCCTATTTCACCCCATTTGAAAGCCATTCGCCCTTTAAAGTTGCCTCTCTTCCGGGAGACGTAGCTCCGCCTCCTTACATCCGATCGACTGGATTCCGGTTTCCTTGAAAAGTAGAGATCTAGAGCTTTCCAACGAGGGGTCGATCAACCCTGTAGGCCCAAAGGCCCCGGCGTGGCGGGTAGGTGCGCGCCGGTACTGTCTGCTCCGGTACTATGGCGCCCAATCGAAAATCCGAGAGAAGCGTTTTAAAGCCTGAGATCCGCCCTTTCAAAATATACCAGAATTGTGCTTCTCGGACCTGATTTGGAGGAGCTGCGGCCTCCCAAATTGGGCCTATTTCACCCCATTTAAAAGCCATTCGCCCTTTAAAGTTGCCTCTCTTCCGGGAGACGTAGCTCCGCCTCCTTACGTCCGATCGACTGGATTCCGGTTTCCTTGAAAAGTAGAGATCTAGAGCTTTCCAAAGAGGGGTCGATCAACCCTGTAGGCCCAAAGGCCCCGGCGTGGCGGGTAGGTGCGCGCCGGTACTGTCTGCTCCGGTACTATGCGCCCAATCAAAAATCCGAGAGAAGCGTTTTAAAGCCAGAGATCCGCCCTTTCAAAATATACCAGAATTGTGCTTCTCGGACCTGATTTGGAGGAGCTGCGGCCTCCCAAAGTGGGCCTATTTCACCCCATTTGAAAGCCATTCGCCCTTTAAAGTTGCCTCTCTTCCGGGAGACGTAGCTCCGCCTCCTTACATCCGATCGACTGGATTCCGGTTTCCTTGAAAAGTAGAGATCTAGAGCTTTCCAACGAGGGGTCGAGCAACCCTGTAGGCCCAAAGGCCCCGGCGTGGCGGGTAGGTGCGCGCCGGTACTGTCTGCTCGGCGGTACTATGGGCGCCCAAGTCGAAAATCGAGAGAAGCGTTTTAAAGCCTGAGATCCGCCCTTTCAAAATATACCAGAATTGTGCTTCTCGGACCTGATTTGGAGGAGCTGCGGTCCTCCCAAAGTGGGCCTATTTCACCCATTTGAAAGCCATTCGCCCTTTAAAGTTGCCTCTCTTCCGGGGAGACGTAGCTCCGCCTCCTTACATCCGATCGGACTGGATTCCGGTTTCCTTGAAAAGTAGAGATCTAGAGCTTTCCAACGAGGGGTCGATCAACCCTGTAGGCCCAAAGGCCCCGCGTGGCGGGTAGGTGCGCGCCGGTACTGTCTGCTCCGGTACTATGCGCCCAATCGAAAATCCGAGAGAAGCGTTTTAAAGCCAGAGATCCGCCCTTTTCAAAATATACCAGAATTGTGCTTCTCGGACCTGATTTGGAGGAGCTGCGGCCTCCCAAAGTGGGCCTATTTCACCCCATTTGAAAGCCATTCGCCCTTTAAAGTTGCCTCTCTTCCTGGAGACGTAGCTCCGCCTCCTTACATCAATCGACTGGATTCCGGTTTCCTTGAAAAGTAGAGATCTAGAGCTTTCCAAAGAGGGGTCGATCAACCCTGTAGGCCCAAAGGCCCCGGCGTGCGGGTAGGTGCGCGCCGGTACTGTCTGCTCTGGTACTATGCGCCCAATCGAAAATCCGAGAGAAGCGTTTTAAAGCCAGAGATCCGCCCTTTCAAAATATACCAGAATTGTGCTTCTCGGACCTGATTTGGAGGAGCTGCGGCCTCCCAAAGTGGGCCTATTTCACCCCATTTGAAAGCCATTCGCCCTTTAAAGTTGCCTCTCTTCCGGGAGACGTAGCTCCGCTCCTTACATCCGATCGACTGGATTCCGGTTTCCTTGAAAAGTAGAGATCTAGAGCTTTCCAACGAGGGGTCAATCAACCCTGTAGGCCCAAAGGCCCCGGCGTGGCGGGTAGGTGCGCGCCGGTACTGTCTGCTCCGGTACTATGCGCCCAATCGAAAATCCGAGAGAAGCGTTTTAAAGCCAGAGATCCGCCCTTTCAAAATATACCAGAATTGTGCTTCTCGGACCTGATTTGGAGGAGCTGCGGCCCTCCCAAAGTGGGCCTATTTCACCCATTTGAAAGCCATTCGCCCTTTAAAGTTGCCTCTCTTCCGGGAGACGTAGCTCCGCCTCCTTACATCCGATCGACTGGATTCCGGTTTCCTTGAAAAGTAGAGATCTAGAGCTTTCCAACGAGGGGTCGATCAACCCTGTAGGCCCAAAGGCCCCGGCGTGGCGGGTAGGTGCGCGCCGGTACTGTCTGCTCCGGTACTATGCGCCCAATCGAAAATCCGAGAGAAGCGTTTTAAGCCAGAGATCCGCCCTTTCAAAATATACCAGAATTGTGCTTCTCGGACCTGATTTGGAGGAGCTGCGGCCTCCCAAAGTGGGCCTATTTCACCCCATTTGAAAGCCATTCGCCCTTTAAAGTTGCCTCTCTTCCGGTCGTAGCTCCGCCTCCTTACATCCGATCGACTGGATTCCAGTTTCCTTGAAAAGTAGAGATCCAGAGCTTTCCAACGAGGGGTCAATCAACCCTGTAGGCCCAAAGGCCCCGGCATGGCGGGTAGGTGCGCGCCGGTACTGTCTGCTCCGGTACTATGCGCCCAATCGAAAATCCGAGAGAAGCGTTTTAAAGCCAGAGATCCGCCCCTTTCAAAATATACCAGAATTGTGCTTCTCGGACCTGATTTGGAGGAGCTGCGGCCTCCCAAAGTGGGCCTATTTCACCCCATTTGAAAGCCATTCGCCCTTTAAAGTTGCCTCTCTTCCTGGAGACGTAGCTCCGCCTCCTTACATCCAATCGACTGGATTCCGGTTTCCTTGAAAAGTAGAGATCTAGAGCTTTCCAAAGAGGGGTCGATCAACCCTGTAGGCCCAAAGGCCCCGGCGTGGCGGGTAGGTGCGCGCCGGTACTGTCTGCTCTGGTACTATGCGCCCAATCGAAAATCCGAGAGAAGCGTTTTAAAGCCAGAGATCCGCCCTTTCAAAATATACCAGAATTGTGCTTCTCGGACCTGATTTGGAGGAGCTGCGGCCTCCCAAAGTGGGCCTATTTCACCCCATTTGAAAGCCATTCACCCTTTAAAGTTGCCTCTCTTCCGGGAGACGTAGCTCCGCCTCCTTACATCCGATCGACTGGATTCCGGTTTACTTGAAAAGTAGAGATCTAGAGCTTTCCAACGAGGGGTCAATCAACCCTGTAGGCCCAAAGGCCCCGGCGTGGCGGGTAGGTGCGCGCCGGTACTGTCTGCTCCGGTACTATGCGCCCAATCGAAAATCCGAGAGAAGCGTTTTAAAGCCAGAGATCCGCCCTTTCAAAATATACCAGAATTGTGCTTCTCGGACCTGATTTGGAGGAGCTGCGGCCTCCCAAAGTGGGCCTATTTCACCCCATTTGAAAGCCATTCGCCCTTTAAAGTTGCCTCTCTTCCGGGAGACGTAGCTCCGCCTCCTTACATCCGATCGACTGGATTCCGGTTTCCTTGAAAAGTAGAGATCTAGAGCTTTCCAACGAGGGGTCGATCAACCCTGTAGGCCCAAAGGCCCCGGCGTGGCGGGTAGGTGCGCGCCGGTACTGTCTGCTCCGGTACTATGCGCCCAATCGAAAATCCGAGAGAAGCGTTTTAAAGCCAGAGATCCGCCCTTTCAAAATATACCAGAATTGTGCTTCTCGGACCTGATTTGGAGGAGCTGCGGCCTCCCAAAGTGGGCCTATTTCACCCCATTTGAAAGCCATTCGCCCTTTAAAGTTGCCTCTCTTCCGGGAGACGTAGCTCCGCCTCCTTACATCCGATCGACTGGATTCCAGTTTCCTTGAAAAGTAGAGATCCAGAGCTTTCCAACGAGGGGTCAATCAACCCTGTAGGCCCAAAGGCCCCGGCATGGCGGGTAGGTGCGCTCCGGTACTGTCTGCTCCGGTACTATGCGCCCAATCGAAAATCCGAGAGAAGCGTTTTAAAGCCAGAGATCCGCCCTTTCAAAATATACCAGAATTGTGCTTCTCGGACCTGATTTGGAGGAGCTGCGGCCTCCCAAAGTGGGCCTATTTCACCCCATTTGAAAGCCATTCGCCCTTTAAAGTTGCCTCTCTTCCGGGAGACGTAGCTCCGCCTCCTTACATCCGATCGACTGAATTCCGGTTTCCTTGAAAAGTAGAGATCTAGAGCTTTCCAACGAGGGGTCGATCAACCCTGTAGGCCCAAAGGCCCCGGCGTGGCGGGTAGGTGCGCGCCGGTACTGTCTGCTCCGGTACTATGCGCCCAATCGAAAATCCGAGAGAAGCGTTTTAAAGCCAGAGATCCGCCCTTTTTAAAATATACCAGAATTGTGCTTCTCGGACCTGATTTGGAGGAGCTGCGGCCTCCCAAAGTGGGCCTATTTCACCCCATTTGAAAGCCATTCGTCCTTTAAAGTTGCCTCTCTTCCTGGAGACGTAGCTCCGCCTCCTTACATCCAATCGACTGGATTCCGGTTTCCTTGAAAAGTAGAGATCTAGAGCTTTCCAAAGAGGGGTCGATCAACCCTGTAGGCCCAAAGGCCCCGGCGTGGCGAGTAGGTGCGCGCCGGTACTGTCTGCTCTGGTACTATGCGCCCAATCGAAAATCCGAGAGAAGCGTTTTAAAGCCAGAGATCCGCCCTTTCAAAATATACCAGAATTGTGCTTCTCGGACCTGATTTGGAGGAGCTGCGGCCTCCCAAAGTGGGCCTATTTCACCCCATTTGAAAGCCATTCGCCCTTTAAAGTTGCCTCTCTTCCGGGAGACGTAGCTCCGCCTCCTTACATCCGATCGACTGGATTCCGGTTTCCTTGAAAAGTAGAGATCTAGAGCTTTCCAACGAGGGGTCAATCAACCCTGTAGGCCCAAAGGCCCCGGCGTGGCGGGTAGGTGCGCGCCGGTACTGTCTGCTCCGGTACTATGCGCCCAATCGAAAATCCGAGAGAAGCGTTTTAAAGCCAGAGATCCGCCCTTTCAAAATATACCAGAATTGTGCTTCTCGGACCTGATTTGGAGGAGCTGCGGCCTCCCAAAGTGGGCCTATTTCACCCCATTTGAAAGCCATTCGCCCTTTAAAGTTGCCTCTCTTCCGGGAGACGTAGCTCCGCCTCCTTACATCCGATCGACTGGATTCCAGTTTCCTTGAAAAGTAGAGATCCAGAGCTTTCCAACGAGGGGTTATCAACCCTGTAGGCCCAAAGGCCCCGGCATGGCGGGTAGGTGCGCGCCGGTACTGTCTGCTCCGGTACTATGCGCCCAATCGAAAATCCGAGAGAAGCGTTTTAAAGCCTGAGATCCGCCCTTTCAAAATATACCAGAATTGTGCTTCTCGGACCTGATTTGGAGGAGCTGCGGCCTCCCAAAGTGGGCCTATTTCACCCCATTTGAAAGCCATTCGCCCTTTAAAGTTGCCTCTCTTCCGGGAGACGTAGCTCCGCCTCCTTACGTCCGATCGACTGGATTCCGGTTTCCTTGAAAAGTAGAGATCTAGAGCTTTCCAAAGAGGGGTCGATCAACCCTGTAGGCCCAAAGGCCCCGGCGTGGCGGGTAGGTGCGCGCCGGTACTGTCTGCTCCGGTACTATGCGCCCAATCAAAAATCCGAGAGAAGCGTTTTAAAGCCAGAGATCCGCCCTTTCAAAATATACCAGAATTGTGCTTCTCGGACCTGATTTGGAGGAGCTGCGGCCTCCCAAAGTGGGCCTATTTCACCCCATTTGAAAGCCATTCGCCCTTTAAAGTTGCCTCTCTTCCGGGAGACGTAGCTCCGCCTCCTTACATCCGATCGACTGGATTCCGGTTTCCTTGAAAAGTAGAGATCTAGAGCTTTCCAACGAGGGGTCGATCAACCCTGTAGGCCCAAAGGCCCCGGCGTGGCGGGTAGGTGCGCGCCGGTACTGTCTGCTCCGGTACTATGCACCCAATCGAAAATCCGAGAGAAGCGTTTTAAAGCCAGAGATCCGCCCTTTCAAAATATACCAGAATTGTGCTTCTCGGACCTGATTTGGAGGAGCTGCGGCCTCCCAAAGTGGGCCTAATTCACCCCATTTGAAAGCCATTCGCCCTTTAAAGTTGCCTCTCTTCCGGGAGACGTAGCTCCGCCTCCTTACATCCGATCGACTGGATTCCGGTTTCCTTGAAAAGTAGAGATCTAGAGCTTTCCAACGAGGGGTCGATCAACCCTGTAGGCCCAAAGGCCCCGGCGTGGCGGGTAGGTGCGCGCCGGTACTGTCTGCTCCGGTACTATGCGCCCAATCGAAAATCCGAGAGAAGCGTTTTAAAGCCAGAGATCCGCCCTTTCAAAATATACCAGAATTGTGCTGCTCGGACCTGATTTGGAGGAGCTGCGGCCTCCCAAAGTGGGCCTATTTCACCCCATTTGAAAGCCATTCGCCCTTTAAAGTTGCCTCTCTTCCGGGAGACGTAGCTCCGCCTCCTTACATCCGATCGACTGGATTCCGGTTTCCTTGAAAAGTAGAGATCTAGAGCTTTCCAACGAGGGGTCGATCAACCCTGTAGGCCCAAAGGCCCCGGCGTGGCGGGTAGGTGCGCGCCGGTACTGTCTGCTCCGGTACTATGCGCCCAATCGAAAATCCGAGAGAAGCGTTTTAAAGCCTGAGATCCGCCCTTTCAAAATATACCAGAATTGTGCTTCTCGGACCTGATTTAGAGGAGCTGCGGCCTCCCAAATTGGGCCTATTTCACCCCATTTAAAAGCCATTCGCCCTTTAAAGTTGCCTCTCTTCCGGGAGACGTAGCTCCGCCTCCTTACGTCCGATCGACTGGATTCCGTTTCCTTGAAAAGTAGAGATCTAGAGCTTTCCAAAGAGGGGTCGATCAACCCTGTAGGCCCAAAGGCCCCGGCGTGGCGGGTAGGTGCGCGCCGGTACTGTCTGCTCCGGTACTATGCGCCCAATCAAAAATCCGAGAGAAGCGTTTTAAAGCCAGAGATCCGCCCTTTCAAAATATACCAGAATTGTGCTTCTCGAGACCCTGATTTGGAGGAGCTGCGGCCTCCCAAAGTGGGCCTATTTCACCCCATTTGAAAGCCATTCGCCCTTTAAAGTTGCCTCTCTTCCGGGAGACGTAGCTCCGCCTCCTTACATCCGATCGACTGGATTCCGGTTTCCTTGAAAAGTAGAGATCTAGAGCTTTCCAACGAGGGGTCGAGCAACCCTGTAGGCCCAAAGGCCCCGGCGTGGCGGGTAGGTGCGCGCCGGTACTGTCTGCTCCGGTACTATGCGCCCAATCGAAAATCCGAGAGAAGCGTTTTAAAGCCTGAGATCCGCCCTTTCAAAATATACCAGAATTGTGCTTCTCGGACCTGATTTGGAGGAGCTGCGGCCTCCCAAAGTGGGCCTATTTCACCCCATTTGAAAGCCATTCGCCCTTTAAAGTTGCCTCTCTTCCGGGAGACGTAGCTCCGCCTCCTTATCTTACATCCGATCGACTGGATTCCGTTTCCTTGAAAAGTAGAGATCTAGAGCTTTCCAACGAGGGGTCGATCAACCCTGTAGGCCCAAAGGCCCCGCGTGGCGGGTAGGTGCGCGCCGGTACTGTCTGCTCCGGTACTATGCGCCCAATCGAAAATCCGAGAGAAGCGTTTTAAAGCCAGAGATCGCCCTTTCAAAATATACCAGAATTGTGCTTCTCGGACCTGATTTGGAGGAGCTGCGGCCTCCCAAAGTGGGCCTATTTCACCCCATTTGAAAGCCATTCGCCCTTTAAAGTTGCCTCTCTTCCGGAGACGTAGCTCCGCCTCCTTACATCCGATCGACTGGATTCCAGTTTCCTTGAAAGTAGAGATCCAGAGCTTTCCAACGAGGGGTCAATCAACCCTGTAGGCCAAAGGCCCCGGCATGGCGGGTAGGTGCGCGCCGGTACTGTCTGCTCCGGTACTATGCGCCCAATCGAAAATCCGAGAGAAGCGTTTTAAAGCCAGAGATCCGCCCTTCAAAATATACCAGAATTGTGCTTCTCGGACCTGATTTGGAGGAGCTGCGGCCTCCCAAAGTGGGCCTATTTCACCCCATTTGAAAGCCATTCGCCCTTTAAAGTTGCCTCTCTTCCTGGAGACGTAGCTCCGCCTCCTTACATCCAATCGACTGGATTCGGTTTCCTTGAAAAGTAGAGATCTAGAGCTTTCCAAAGAGGGGTCGATCAACCCTGTAGGCCCAAAGGCCCGGCGTGGCGAGTAGGTGCGCGCCGGTACTGTCTGCTCTGGTACTATGCGCCTCAATCGAAAATCCGAGAGAAGCGTTTTAAAGCCAGAGATCCGCCCTTTCAAAATATACCAGAATTGTGCTTCTCGGACCTGATTTGGAGGAGCTGCGGCCTCCCAAAGTGGGCCTATTTCACCCCATTTGAAAGCCATTCGCCCTTTAAAGTTGCCTCTCTTCCGGGAGACGTAGCTCCGCCTCCTTACATCCGATCGACTGGATTCCGGTTTCCTTGAAAAGTAGAGATCTAGAGCTTTCCAACGAGGGGTCAATCAACCCTGTAGGCCCAAAGGCCCCGGGCGTGGCGGGTAGGTGCGCGCCGGTACTGTCTGCTCCGGTACTATGCGCCCAATCGAAAATCCGAGAGAAGCGTTTTAAAGCCAGAGATCCGCCCTTTCAAAATATACCAGAATTGTGCTTCTCGGACCTGATTTGAGGAGCTGCGGCCTCCCAAAGTGGGCCTATTTCACCCCATTTGAAAGACATTCGCCCTTTAAAGTTGCCTCTCTTCCGGGAGACGTAGCTCCGCCTCCTTACATCCGATCGACTGGATTCCAGTTTCCTTGAAAAGTAGAGATCCAGAGCTTTCCCCAAAGAGGGGTCAATCAACCCTGTAGGCCCAAAGGCCCCGGCATGGCGGGTAGGTGCGCGCCGGTACTGTCTGCTCCGGTACTATGCGCCCAATCAAAAATCCGAGAGAAGCGTTTTAAAGCCAGAGATCCGCCCTTTTCAAAATATACCAGAATTGTGCTTCTCGGACCTGATTTGGAGGAGCTGCGGCCTCCCAAAGTGGGCGTATTTCACCCCATTTGAAAGCATTCGCCCTTTAAAGTTGCCTCTCTTCCGGAGACGTAGCTCCGCCTCCTTACATCCGATCGACTGGATTCCAGTTTCCTTGAAAAGTAGAGATCCAGAGCTTTCCAAAGAGGGGTCAATCAACCCTGTAGGCCCAAAGGCCCCGGCATGGCGGGTAGGTGCGCGCCGGTACTGTCTGCTCCGGTACTATGCGCCCAATCGAAAATCCGAGAGAAGCGTTTTAAAGCCAGAGATCCGCCCTTTCAAAATATACCAGAATTGTGCTTCTCGGACCTGATTTGGAGGAGCTGCGGCCTCCCAAAGTGGGCCTAATTCACCCCATTTGAAAGCCATTCGCCCTTTAAAGTTGCCTCTCTTCCGGGAGAACGTAGCTCCGCCTCCTTACATCCGATCGACTGGATATTCCGGTTTCCTTGAAAAGTAGAGATCTAGAGCTTCCAACGAGGGGTCGATCAACCCTGTAGGCCCAAAGGCCCCGGCGTGGCGGGTAGGTGCGCGCCGGTACTGTCTGCTCCGGTACTATGCGCCCAATCGAAAATCCGAGAGAAGCGTTTAAAGCCAGAGATCCGCCCTTTCAAAATATACCAGAATTGTGCTGCTCGGAGACCTGATTTGGAGGAGCTGCGGCCTCCCAAAGTGGGCCTATTTCACCCCATTTGAAAGCCATTCGCCCTTTAAAGTTGCCTCTCTTCCGGGAGACGTAGCTCCGCCTCCTTACATCCGATCGACTGGATTCCGGTTTCCTTGAAAAGTAGAGATCTAGAGCTTTCCAACGAGGGGTCGATCAACCCTGTAGGCCCAAAGGCCCCGGCGTGGCGGGTAGGTGCGCGCCGGTACTGTCTGCTCCGGTACTATGCGCCCAATCGAAAATCCGAGAGAAGCGTTTTAAAGCCTGAGATCCGCCCTTTCAAAATATACCAGAATTCTGCTTCTCGGACCTGATTTGGAGGAGCTGCGGCCTCCCAAATTGGGCCTATTTCACCCCATTTAAAAGCCATTCGCCCTTTAAAGTTGCCTCTCTTCCGGGAGACGTAGCTCCGCCTCCTTACGTCCGATCGACTGGATTCCGGTTTCCTTGAAAAGTAGAGATCTAGAGCTTTCCAAAGAGGGGTCGATCAACCCTGTAGGCCCAAAGGCCCCGGCGTGGCGGGTAGGTGCGCGCCGGTACTGTCTGCTCCGGTACTATGCGCCCAATCAAAAATCCGAGAGAAGCGTTTTAAAGCCAGAGATCCGCCCTTTCAAAATATACCAGAATTGTGCTTCTCGGACCTGATTTGGAGGAGCTGCGGCCTCCCAAAGTGGGCCTATTTCACCCCATTTGAAAGCCATTCGCCCTTTAAAGTTGCCTCTCTTCCGGGAGACGTAGCTCCGCCTCCTTACATCCGATCGACTGGATTCCGGTTTCCTTGAAAAATAGAGATCTAGAGCTTTCCAACGAGGGGTCGATCAACCCTGTAGGCCCAAAGGCCCCGGTGTGGCGGGTAGGTGCGCGCCGGTACTGTCTGCTCCGGTACTATGCGCCCAATCGAAAATCCGAGAGAAGCGTTTTAAAGCCAGAGATCCGCCCTTTCAAAATATACCAGAATTGTGCTTCTCGGACCTGATTTGGAGGAGCTGCGGCCTCCCAAAGTGGGCCTATTTCACCCCATTTGAAAGCCATTCGCCCTTTAAAGTTGCCTCTCTTCCGGGAGACGTAGCTCCGCCTCCTTACATCCGATCGACTGGATTCCGGTTTCCTTGAAAAGTAGAGATCTAGAGCTTTCCAACGAGGGGTCGATCAACCCTGTAGGCCCAAAGGCCCCGGCGTGGCGGGTAGGTGCGCGCCGGTACTGTCTGCTCCGGTACTATGCGCCCAATCGAAAATCCGAGAGAAGCGTTTTAAAGCCAGAGATCCGCCCTTTCAAAATATACCAGAATTGTGCTTCTCGGACCTGATTTGGAGGAGCTGCGGCCTCCCAAAGTGGGCCTAATTCACCCCATTTGAAAGCAATTCGCCCTTTAAAGTTGCCTCTCTTCCGGGAGACGTAGCTCCGCCTCCTTACATCCGATCGACTGGATTCCGGTTTCCTTGAAAAGTAGAGATCTAGAGCTTTCCAACGAGGGGTCGATCAACCCTGTAGGCCCAAAGGCCCCGGCGTGGCGGGTAGGTGCGCGCCGGTACTGTCTGCTCCGGTACTATGCGCCCAATCGAAAATCCGAGAGAAGCGTTTTAAAGCCAGAGATCCGCCCTTTCAAAATATACCAGAATTGTGCTTCTCGGACCTGATTTGGAGGAGCTGCGGCCTCCCAAAGTGGGCCTATTTCACCCCATTTGAAAGCCATTCGCCCTTTAAAGTTGCCTCTCTTCCGGGAGACGTAGCTCCGCCTCCTTACATCCGATCGACTGGATTCCGGTTTCCTTGAAAAGTAGAGATCTAGAGCTTTCCAACGAGGGGTCGAGCAACACTGTAGGCCCAAAGGCCCCGGCGTGGCGGGTAGGTGCGCGCCGGTACTGTCTGCTCCGGTACTATGCGCCCAATCGAAAATCCGAGAGAAGCGTTTTAAAGCCTGAGATCCGCCCTTTCAAAATATACCAGAATTGTGCTTCTCGGACCTGATTTGGAGGAGCTGCGGCCTCCCAAAGTGGGCCTATTTCACCCCATTTGAAAGCCATTCGCCCTTTAAAGTTGCCTCTCTTCCGGGAGACGTAGCTCCGCCTCCTTACATCCGATCGACTGGATTCCGGTTTCCTTGAAAAGTAGAGATCTAGAGCTTTCCAACGAGGGGTCGATCAACCCTGTAGGCCCAAAGGCCCCGGCGTGGCGGGTAGGTGCGCGCCGGTACTGTCTGCTCCGGTACTATGCGCCCAATCGAAAATCCGAGAGAAGCGTTTTAAAGCCAGAGATCCGCCCTTTCAAAATATACCAGAATTGTGCTTCTCGGACCTGATTTGGAGGAGCTGCGGCCTCCCAAAGTGGGCCTATTTCACCCCATTTGAAAGCCATTCGCCCTTTAAAGTTGCCTCTCTTCCGGGAGACGTAGCTCCGCCTCCTTACATCCGATCGACTGGATTCCAGTTTCCTTGAAAAGTAGAGATCCAGAGCTTTCCAACGAGGGGTCAATCAACCCTGTAGGCCCAAAGGCCCCGGCATGGCGGGTAGGTGCGCGCCGGTACTGTCTGCTCCGGTACTATGCGCCCAATCGAAAATCCGAGAGAAGCGTTTTAAAGCCAGAGATCCGCCCTTTCAAAATATACCAGAATTGTGCTTCTCGGACCTGATTTGGAGGAGCTGCGGCCTCCCAAAGTGGGCCTATTTCACCCCATTTGAAAGCCATTCGCCCTTTAAAGTTGCCTCTCTTCCGGGAGACGTAGCTCCGCCTCCTTACATCCGATCGACTGAATTCCGGTTTCCTTGAAAAGTAGAGATCTAGAGCTTTCCAACGAGGGGTCGATCAACCCTGTAGGCCCAAAGGCCCCGGCGTGGCGGGTAGGTGCGCGCCGGTACTGTCTGCTCCGGTACTATGCGCCCAATCGAAAATCCGAGAGAAGCGTTTTAAAGCCAGAGATCCGCCCTTTTTAAAATATACCAGAATTGTGCTTCTCGGACCTGATTTGGAGGAGCTGCGGCCTCCCAAAGTGGGCCTATTTCACCCCATTTGAAAGCCATTCGCCCTTTAAAGTTGCCTCTCTTCCTGGAGACGTAGCTCCGCCTCCTTACATCCAATCGACTGGATTCCGGTTTCCTTGAAAAGTAGAGATCTAGAGCTTTCCAAAGAGGGGTCGATCAACCCTGTAGGCCCAAAGGCCCCGGCGTGGCGAGTAGGTGCGCGCCGGTACTGTCTGCTCTGGTACTATGCGCCCAATCGAAAATCCGAGAGAAGCGTTTTAAAGCCAGAGATCCGCCCTTTCAAAATATACCAGAATTGTGCTTCTCGGACCTGATTTGGAGGAGCTGCGGCCTCCCAAAGTGGGCCTATTTCACCCCATTTGAAAGCCATTCGCCCTTTAAAGTTGCCTCTCTTCCGGGAGACGTAGCTCCGCCTCCTTACATCCGATCGACTGGATTCCGGTTTCCTTGAAAAGTAGAGATCTAGAGCTTTCCAACGAGGGGTCAATCAACCCTGTAGGCCCAAAGGCCCCGGCGTGGCGGGTAGGTGCGCGCCGGTACTGTCTGCTCCGGTACTATGCGCCCAATCGAAAATCCGAGAGAAGCGTTTTAAAGCCTGAGATCCGCCCTTTCAAAATATACCAGAATTGTGCTTCTCGGACCTGATTTGGAGGAGCTGCGGCCTCCCAAAGTGGGCCTATTTCACCCCATTTGAAAGCCATTCGCCCTTTAAAGTTGCCTCTCTTCCGGGAGACGTAGCTCCGCCTCCTTACGTCCGATCGACTGGATTCCGGTTTCCTTGAAAAGTAGAGATCTAGAGCTTTCCAAAGAGGGGTCGATCAACCCTGTAGGCCCAAAGGCCCCGGCGTGGCGGGTAGGTGCGCGCCGGTACTGTCTGCTCCGGTACTATGCGCCCAATCAAAAATCCGAGAGAAGCGTTTTAAAGCCAGAGATCCGCCCTTTCAAAATATACCAGAATTGTGCTTCTCGGACCTGATTTGGAGGAGCTGCGGCCTCCCAAAGTGGGCGTATTTCACCCCATTTGAAAGCCATTCGCCCTTTAAAGTTGCCTCTCTTCCGGGAGACGTAGCTCCGCCTCCTTACATCCGATCGACTGGATTCCGGTTTCCTTGAAAAGTAGAGATCTAGAGCTTTCCAACGAGGGGTCGATCAACCCTGTAGGCCCAAAGGCCCCGGCGTGGCGGGTAGGTGCGCGCCGGTACTGTCTGCTCCGGTACTATGCGCCCAATCGAAAATCCGAGAGAAGCGTTTTAAAGCCAGAGATCCGCCCTTTCAAAATATACCAGAATTGTGCTTCTCGGACCTGATTTGGAGGAGCTGCGGCCTCCCAAAGTGGGCCTATTTCACCCCATTTGAAAGCCATTCGCCCTTTAAAGTTGCCTCTCTTCCGGGAGACGTAGCTCCGCCTCCTTACATCCGATCGACTGGATTCCAGTTTCCTTGAAAAGTAGAGATCCAGAGCTTTCCAACGAGGGGTCAATCAACCCTGTAGGCCCAAAGGCCCCGGCATGGCGGGTAGGTGCGCGCCGGTACTGTCTGCTCCGGTACTATGCGCCCAATCGAAAATCCGAGAGAAGCGTTTTAAAGCCAGAGATCCGCCCTTTCAAAATATACCAGAATTGTGCTTCTCGGACCTGATTTGGAGGAGCTGCGGCCTCCCAAAGTGGGCCTATTTCACCCCATTTGAAAGCCATTCGCCCTTTAAAGTTGCCTCTCTTCCGGGAGACGTAGCTCCGCCTCCTTACATCCGATCGACTGAATTCCGGTTTCCTTGAAAAGTAGAGATCTAGAGCTTTCCAACGAGGGGTCGATCAACCCTGTAGGCCCAAAGGCCCCGGCGTGGCGGGTAGGTGCGCGCCGGTACTGTCTGCTCCGGTACTATGCGCCCAATCGAAAATCCGAGAGAAGCGTTTTAAAGCCAGAGATCCGCCCTTTTTAAAATATACCAGAATTGTGCTTCTCGGACCTGATTTGGAGGAGCTGCGGCCTCCCAAAGTGGGCCTATTTCACCCCATTTGAAAGCCATTCGCCCTTTAAAGTTGCCTCTCTTCCTGGAGACGTAGCTCCGCCTCCTTACATCCAATCGACTGGATTCCGGTTTCCTTGAAAAGTAGAGATCTAGAGCTTTCCAAAGAGGGGTCGATCAACCCTGTAGGCCCAAAGGCCCCGGCGTGGCGAGTAGGTGCGCGCCGGTACTGTCTGCTCTGGTACTATGCGCCCAATCGAAAATCCGAGAGAAGCGTTTTAAAGCCAGAGATCCGCCCTTTCAAAATATACCAGAATTGTGCTTCTCGGACCTGATTTGGAGGAGCTGCGGCCTCCCAAAGTGGGCCTATTTCACCCCATTTGAAAGCCATTCGCCCTTTAAAGTTGCCTCTCTTCCGGGAGACGTAGCTCCGCCTCCTTACATCCGATCGACTGGATTCCGGTTTCCTTGAAAAGTAGAGATCTAGAGCTTTCCAACGAGGGGTCAATCAACCCTGTAGGCCCAAAGGCCCCGGCGTGGCGGGTAGGTGCGCGCCGGTACTGTCTGCTCCGGTACTATGCGCCCAATCGAAAATCCGAGAGAAGCGTTTTAAAGCCTGAGATCCGCCCTTTCAAAATATACCAGAATTGTGCTTCTCGGACCTGATTTGGAGGAGCTGCGGCCTCCCAAAGTGGGCCTATTTCACCCCATTTGAAAGCCATTCGCCCTTTAAAGTTGCCTCTCTTCCGGGAGACGTAGCTCCGCCTCCTTACGTCCGATCGACTGGATTCCGGTTTCCTTGAAAAGTAGAGATCTAGAGCTTTCCAAAGAGGGGTCGATCAACCCTGTAGGCCCAAAGGCCCCGGCGTGGCGGGTAGGTGCGCGCCGGTACTGTCTGCTCCGGTACTATGCGCCCAATCAAAAATCCGAGAGAAGCGTTTTAAAGCCAGAGATCCGCCCTTTCAAAATATACCAGAATTGTGCTTCTCGGACCTGATTTGGAGGAGCTGCGGCCTCCCAAAGTGGGCGTATTTCACCCCATTTGAAAGCCATTCGCCCTTTAAAGTTGCCTCTCTTCCGGGAGACGTAGCTCCGCCTCCTTACATCCGATCGACTGGATTCCGGTTTCCTTGAAAAGTAGAGATCTAGAGCTTTCCAACGAGGGGTCGATCAACCCTGTAGGCCCAAAGGCCCCGGCGTGGCGGGTAGGTGCGCGCCGGTACTGTCTGCTCCGGTACTATGCGCCCAATCGAAAATCCGAGAGAAGCGTTTTAAAGCCAGAGATCCGCCCTTTCAAAATATACCAGAATTGTGCTTCTCGGACCTGATTTGGAGGAGCTGCGGCCTCCCAAAGTGGGCCTAATTCACCCCATTTGAAAGCCATTCGCCCTTTAAAGTTGCCTCTCTTCCGGGAGACGTAGCTCCGCCTCCTTACATCCGATCGACTGGATTCCGGTTTCCTTGAAAAGTAGAGATCTAGAGCTTTCCAACGAGGGGTCGATCAACCCTGTAGGCCCAAAGGCCCCGGCGTGGCGGGTAGGTGCGCGCCGGTACTGTCTGCTCCGGTACTATGCGCCCAATCGAAAATCCGAGAGAAGCGTTTTAAAGCCAGAGATCCGCCCTTTCAAAATATACCAGAATTGTGCTGCTCGGACCTGATTTGGAGGAGCTGCGGCCTCCCAAAGTGGGCCTATTTCACCCCATTTGAAAGCCATTCGCCCTTTAAAGTTGCCTCTCTTCCGGGAGACGTAGCTCCGCCTCCTTACATCCGATCGACTGGATTCCGGTTTCCTTGAAAAGTAGAGATCTAGAGCTTTCCAACGAGGGGTAGATCAACCCTGTAGGCCCAAAGGCCCCGGCGTGGCGGGTAGGTGCGCGCCGGTACTGTCTGCTCCGGTACTATGCGCCCAATCGAAAATCCGAGAGAAGCGTTTTAAAGCCTGAGATCCGCCCTTTCAAAATATACCAGAATTGTGCTTCTCGGACCTGATTTGGAGGAGCTGCGGCCTCCCAAATTGGGCCTATTTCACCCCATTTAAAAGCCATTCGCCCTTTAAAGTTGCCTCTCTTCCGGGAGACGTAGCTCCGCCTCCTTACGTCCGATCGACTGGATTCCGGTTTCCTTGAAAAGTAGAGATCTAGAGCTTTCCAAAGAGGGGTCGATCAACCCTGTAGGCCCAAAGGCCCCGGCGTGGCGGGTAGGTGCGCGCCGGTACTGTCTGCTCCGGTACTATGCGCCCAATCAAAAATCCGAGAGAAGCGTTTTAAAGCCAGAGATCCGCCCTTTCAAAATATACCAGAATTGTGCTTCTCGGACCTGATTTGGAGGAGCTGCGGCCTCCCAAAGTGGGCCTATTTCACCCCATTTGAAAGCCATTCGCCCTTTAAAGTTGCCTCTCTTCCGGGAGACGTAGCTCCGCCTCCTTACATCCGATCGACTGGATTCCGGTTTCCTTGAAAAATAGAGATCTAGAGCTTTCCAACGAGGGGTCGATCAACCCTGTAGGCCCAAAGGCCCCGGTGTGGCGGGTAGGTGCGCGCCGGTACTGTCTGCTCCGGTACTATGCGCCCAATCGAAAATCCGAGAGAAGCGTTTTAAAGCCAGAGATCCGCCCTTTCAAAATATACCAGAATTGTGCTTCTCGGACCTGATTTGGAGGAGCTGCGCCTCCCAAAGTGGGCCTATTTCACCCCATTTGAAAGCCATTCGCCCTTTAAAGTTGCCTCTCTTCCGGGAGACGTAGCTCCGCCTCCTTACATCCGATCGACTGGATTCCGGATTCCTTGAAAAGTAGAGATCTAGAGCTTTCCAACGAGGGGTCGATCAACCCTGTAGGCCCAAAGGCCCCGGCGTGGCGGGTAGGTGCGCGCCGGTACTGTCTGCTCCGGTACTATGCGCCCAATCGAAAATCCGAGAGAAGCGTTTTAAAGCCAGAGATCCGCCCTTTTTAAAATATACCAGAATTGTGCTTCTCGGACCTGATTTGGAGGAGCTGCGGCCTCCCAAAGTGGGCCTATTTCACCCCATTTGAAAGCCATTCGCCCTTTAAAGTTGCCTCTCTTCCTGGAGACGTAGCTCCGCCTCCTTACATCCAATCGACTGGATTCCGGTTTCCTTGAAAAGTAGAGATCTAGAGCTTTCCAAAGAGGGGTCGATCAACCCTGTAGGCCCAAAGGCCCCGGCGTGGCGGGTAGGTGCGCGCCGGTACTGTCTGCTCCGGTACGATGCGCCCAATCGAAAATCCGAGAGAAGCGTTTTAAAGCCAGAGATCCGCCCTTTCAAAATATACCAGAATTGTGCTTCTCGGACCTGATTTGGAGGAGCTGCGGCCTCCCAAAGTGGGCCTATTTCACCCCATTTGAAAGCCATTCGCCCTTTAAAGTTGCCTCTCTTCCGGGAGACGTAGCTCCGCCTCCTTACATCCGATCGACTGGATTCCGGTTTCCTTGAAAAGTAGAGATCTAGAGCTTTCCAACGAGGGGTCAATCAACCCTGTAGGCCCAAAGGCCCCGGCGTGGCGGGTAGGTGCGCGCCGGTACTGTCTGCTCCGGTACTATGCGCCCAATCGAAAATCCGAGAGAAGCGTTTTAAAGCCAGAGATCCGCCCTTTCAAAATATACCAGAATTGTGCTTCTCGGACCTGATTTGGAGGAGCTGCGGCCTCCCAAAGTGGGCCTATTTCACCCCATTTGAAAGCCATTCGCCCTTTAAAGTTGCCTCTCTTCCGGGAGACGTAGCTCCGCCTCCTTACATCCGATCGACTGGATTCCGGTTTCCTTGAAAAGTAGAGATCTAGAGCTTTCCAACGAGGGGGCGATCAACCCTGTAGGCCCAAAGGCCCCGGCGTGGCGGGTAGGTGCGCGCCGGTACTGTCTGCTCCGGTACTATGCACCCAATCGAAAATCCGAGAGAAGCGTTTTAAAGCCAGAGATCCGCCCTTTCAAAATATACCAGAATTGTGCTTCTCGGACCTGATTTGGAGGAGCTGCGGCCTCCCAAAGTGGGCCTATTTCACCCCATTTGAAAGCCATTCGCCCTTTAAAGTTGCCTCTCTTCCGGGAGACGTAGCTCCGCCTCCTTACATCCGATCGACTGGATTCCAGTTTCCTTGAAAAGTAGAGATCCAGAGCTTTCCAACGAGGGGTCAATCAACCCTGTAGGCCCAAAGGCCCCGGCATGGCGGGTAGGTGCGCGCCGGTACTGTCTGCTCCGGTACTATGCGCCCAATCGAAAATCCGAGAGAAGCGTTTTAAAGCCTGAGATCCGCCCTTTCAAAATATACCAGAATTGTGCTTCTCGGACCTGATTTGGAGGAGCTGCGGCCTCCCAAAGTGGGCCTATTTCACCCCATTTGAAAGCCATTCGCCCTTTAAAGTTGCCTCTCTTCCGGGAGACGTAGCTCCGCCTCCTTACGTCCGATCGACTGGATTCCGGTTTCCTTGAAAAGTAGAGATCTAGAGTTTTCCAAAGAGGGGTCGATCAACCCTGTAGGCCCAAAGGCCCCGGCGTGGCGGGTAGGTGCGCGCCGGTACTGTCTGCTCCGGTACTATGCGCCCAATCAAAAATCCGAGAGAAGCGTTTTAAAGCCAGAGATCCGCCCTTTCAAAATATACCAGAATTGTGCTTCTCGGACCTGATTTGGAGGAGCTGCGGCCTCCCAAAGTGGGCCTATTTCACCCCATTTGAAAGCCATTCGCCCTTTAAAGTTGCCTCTCTTCCTGGAGACGTAGCTCCGCCTCCTTACATCCAATCGACTGGATTCCGGTTTCCTTGAAAAGTAGAGATCTAGAGCTTTCCAAAGAGGGGTCGATCAACCCTGTAGGCCCAAAGGCCCCGGCGTGGCGGGTAGGTGCGCGCCGGTACTGTCTGCTCCGGTACGATGCGCCCAATCGAAAATCCGAGAGAAGCGTTTTAAAGCCAGAGATCCGCCCTTTCAAAATATACCAGAATTGTGCTTCTCGGACCTGATTTGGAGGAGCTGCGGCCTCCCAAAGTGGGCCTATTTCACCCCATTTGAAAGCCATTCGCCCTTTAAAGTTGCCTCTCTTCCGGGAGACGTAGCTCCGCCTCCTTACATCCGATCGACTGGATTCCGGTTTCCT
The DNA here is from genome assembly GCF_031893055.1 of Leptodactylus fuscus. Classification (NCBI taxonomy): domain Eukaryota; kingdom Metazoa; phylum Chordata; class Amphibia; order Anura; family Leptodactylidae; genus Leptodactylus; species Leptodactylus fuscus. The sequence continues at coordinate 8,531 of NW_027440674.1, read as the reverse complement.
TGAAAAGTAGAGATCTAGAGCTTTCCAACGAGGGGTCAATCAACCCTGTAGGCCCAAAGGCCCCGGCGTGGCGGGTAGGTGCGCGCCGGTACTGTCTGCTCCGGTACTATGCGCCCAATCGAAAATCCGAGAGAAGCGTTTTAAAGCCAGAGATCCGCCCTTTCAAAATATACCAGAATTGTGCTTCTCGGACCTGATTTGGAGGAGCTGCGGCCTCCCAAAGTGGGCCTATTTCACCCCATTTGAAAGCCATTCGCCCTTTAAAGTTGCCTCTCTTCCGGGAGACGTAGCTCCGCCTCCTTACATCCGATCGACTGGATTCCGGTTTCCTTGAAAAGTAGAGATCTAGAGCTTTCCAACGAGGGGGCGATCAACCCTGTAGGCCCAAAGGCCCCGGCGTGGCGGGTAGGTGCGCGCCGGTACTGTCTGCTCCGGTACTATGCACCCAATCGAAAATCCGAGAGAAGCGTTTTAAAGCCAGAGATCCGCCCTTTCAAAATATACCAGAATTGTGCTTCTCGGACCTGATTTGGAGGAGCTGCGGCCTCCCAAAGTGGGCCTATTTCACCCCATTTGAAAGCCATTCGCCCTTTAAAGTTGCCTCTCTTCCGGGAGACGTAGCTCCGCCTCCTTACATCCGATCGACTGGATTCCAGTTTCCTTGAAAAGTAGAGATCCAGAGCTTTCCAACGAGGGGTCAATCAACCCTGTAGGCCCAAAGGCCCCGGCATGGCGGGTAGGTGCGCGCCGGTACTGTCTGCTCCGGTACTATGCGCCCAATCGAAAATCCGAGAGAAGCGTTTTAAAGCCTGAGATCCGCCCTTTCAAAATATACCAGAATTGTGCTTCTCGGACCTGATTTGGAGGAGCTGCGGCCTCCCAAAGTGGGCCTATTTCACCCCATTTGAAAGCCATTCGCCCTTTAAAGTTGCCTCTCTTCCGGGAGACGTAGCTCCGCCTCCTTACGTCCGATCGACTGGATTCCGGTTTCCTTGAAAAGTAGAGATCTAGAGTTTTCCAAAGAGGGGTCGATCAACCCTGTAGGCCCAAAGGCCCCGGCGTGGCGGGTAGGTGCGCGCCGGTACTGTCTGCTCCGGTACTATGCGCCCAATCAAAAATCCGAGAGAAGCGTTTTAAAGCCAGAGATCCGCCCTTTCAAAATATACCAGAATTGTGCTTCTCGGACCTGATTTGGAGGAGCTGCGGCCTCCCAAAGTGGGCCTATTTCACCCCATTTGAAAGCCATTCGCCCTTTAAAGTTGCCTCTCTTCCGGGAGACGTAGCTCCGCCTCCTTACATCCGATCGACTGGATTCCGGTTTCCTTGAAAAGTAGAGATCTAGAGCTTTCCAACGAGGGGTCGATCAACCCTGTAGGCCCAAAGGCCCCGGCGTGGCGGGTAGGTGCGCGCCGGTACTGTCTGCTCCGGTACTATGCGCCCAATCGAAAATCCGAGAGAAGCGTTTTAAAGCCAGAGATCCGCCCTTTCAAAATATACCAGAATTGTGCTTCTCGGACCTGATTTGGAGGAGCTGCGGCCTCCCAAAGTGGGCCTATTTCACCCCATTTGAAAGCCATTCGCCCTTTAAAGTTGCCTCTCTTCCTGGAGACGTAGCTCCGCCTCCTTACATCCAATCGACTGGATTCCGGTTTCTTTGAAAAGTAGAGATCTAGAGCTTTCCAACGAGGGGTCGATCAACCCTGTAGGCCCATAGGCCCCGGCGTAGCGGGTGGGTGCGCGCCGGTACTGTCTGCTTCGGTACTATGCGCCCAATCGAAAATCCGAGAGAAGCGTTTTAAAGCCAGAGATCCGCCCTTTCAAAATATACCAGAATTGTGCTTCTCGGACCTGATTTGGAGGAGCTGCGGCCTCCCAAAGTGGGCCTATTTCACCCCATTTGAAAGCCATTCGCCCTTTAAAGTTGCCTCTCTTCCGGGAGACGTAGCTCCGCCTCCTTACATCCGATCGACTGGATTCCGGTTTCCTTGAAAAGTAGAGATCTAGAGCTTTCCAACGAGGGGTCGATCAACCCTGTAGGCCCAAAGGCCCCGGCGTGGCGGGTAGGTGCGCGCCGGTACTGTCTGCTTCGGTACTATGCGCCCAATCGAAAATCCGAGAGAAGCGTTTTAAAGCCAGAGATCCGCCCTTTCAAAATATACCAGAATTGTGCTTCTCGGACCTGATTTGGAGGAGCTTCGGTCTCCCAAAGTGGGCCTATTTCACCCCATTTGAAAGCCATTCGCCCTTTAAAGTTGCCTCTCTTACGGGAGATGTAGCTCCGCCTCCTTACATCCGATCGACTGGATTCCGGTTTCCTTGAAAAGTAGAGATCTAGAGCTTTCCAACGAAGGGTCGATCAACCCTGTAGGCCCAAAGGCCCCGGCGTGGCGGGTAGGTACGCGCCGGTACTGTCTGCTCCGGTACTATGCACCCAATCGAAAATCCGAGAGAAGCGTTTTAAAGCCAGAGATCCGCCCTTTCAAAATATACCAGAATTGTGCTTCTCGGACCTGATTTGGAGGAACTGCGGCCTCAAAAAGTGGGCCTATTTCACCCCATTTGAAAGCCATTCGCCCTTTAAAGTTGCCTCTCTTCCGGGAGACGTAGCTCCGCCTCCTTACATCCGATCGACTGGATTCCGGTTTCCTTGAAAAGTAGAGATCTAGAGCTTTCCAACGAGGGGTCGATCAATCCTGTAGGCCCAAAGGCCCCGGCGTGGCGGGTAGGTGCGCGCCGGTACTGTCTGCTCCGGTACTATGCACCCAATCGAAAATCCGAGAGAAGCGTTTTAAAGCCAGAGATCCGCCCTTTCAAAATATACCAGAATTGTGCTTCTCGGACCTGATTTGGAGGAACTGCGGCCTTCCAAAGTGGGCCTATTTCACCCCATTTGAAAGCCATTCGCCCTTTAAAGTTGCCTCTCTTCCGGGAGACGTAGCTCCGCCTCCTTACATCCGATGGACTGGATTCCGGTTTCCTTGAAAAGTAGAGATCTAGAGCTTTCCAACGAGGGGTCGATCAACCCTGTAGGCCCAAAGGCCCCGGCGTGGCGGGTAGGTGCGCGCCGGTACTGTCTGCTCCGGTACTATGCGCCCAATCGAAAATCCGAGAGAAGCGTTTTAAAGCCAGAGATCCGCCCTTTCAAAATATACCAGAATTGTGCTTCTCGGACCTGATTTGGAGGAACTGCGGCCTCCCAAAGTGGGCCTATTTCACCCCATTTGAAAGCCATTCGCCCTTTAAAGTTGCCTCTCTTCCGGGAGACGTAGCTCCGCCTCCTTACATCCGATCGACTGGATTCCGGTTTCCTTGAAAAGTACAGATCTATAGCTTTCCAACGAGGGGTCGATCAACCCTGTAGGCCCAAAGGCCCCGGCGTGGCGGGTAGGTGCGCGCCGGTACTGTCTGCTCCGGTACTATGCGCCCAATCGAAAATCCGAGAGAAGCGTTTTAAAGCCATAGATCCGCCCTTTCAAAATATACCAGAATTGTGCTTCTCGGACCTGATTTGGAGGAGCTGCGGTCTCAAAAAGTGGGCCTATTTCACCCCATTTGAAAGCCATTCGCCCTTTAAAGTTGCCTCTCTTCCGGGAGACGTAGCTCCGCCTCCTTACATCCGATCGACTGGATTCCGGTTTCCTTGAAAAGTAGAGATCTAGAGCTTTCCAACGAGGGGTCGATCAATCCTGTAGGCCCAAAGGCCCCGGCGTGGCGGGTAGGTGCGCGCCGGTACTGTCTGCTCCGGTACTATGCACCCAATCGAAAATCCGAGAGAAGCGTTTTAAAGCCAGAGATCCGCCCTTTCAAAATATACCAGAATTGTGCTTCTCGGACCTGATTTGGAGGAACTGCGGCCTCCCAAAGTGGGCCTATTTCACCCCATTTGAAAGCCATTCGCCCTTTAAAGTTGCCTCTCTTCCGGGAGACGTAGCTCCGCCTCCTTACATCCGATCGACTGGATTCCGGTTTCCTTGAAAAGTAGAGATCTAGAGCTTTCCAACGAGGGGTCGATCAACCCTGTAGGCCCAAAGGCCCCGGCGTGGCGGGTAGGTGCGCGCCGGTACTGTCTGCTCCGGTACTATGCGCCCAATCGAAAATCCGAGAGAAGCGTTTTAAAGCCAGAGATCCGCCCTTTCAAAATATACCAGAATTGTGCTTCTCGGACCTGATTTGGAGGAACTGCGGCCTCCCAAAGTGGGCCTATTTCACCCCATTTGAAAGCCATTCGCCCTTTAAAGTTGCCTCTCTTCCGGGAGACGTAGCTCCGCCTCCTTACATCCGATCGACTGGATTCCGGTTTCCTTGAAAAGTAGAGATCTAGAGCTTTCCAACGAGGGGTCGATCAACCCTGTAGGCCCAAAGGCCCCGGCGTGGCGGGTAGGTGCGCGCCGGTACTGTCTGCTCCGGTACTATGCGCCCAATCGAAAATCCGAGAGAAGCGTTTTAAAGCCAGAGATCCGCCCTTTCAAAATATACCAGAATTGTGCTTATCGGACCTGATTTGGAGGAACTGCTGCCTCCCAAAGTGGGCCTATTTCACCCCATTTGAAAGCCATTCGCGCTTTGAAGTTACCTCTATTCCGGGAGACGTAGCTCCGCCTCCTTACATCCGATCGACTGGATTCCGGTTTCCTTGAAAAGTAGAGATCTAGAGCTTTCCAACGAGGGGTCGATCAACCCTGTAGGCCCAAAGGCCCCGGCGTGGTGGGTAGGTGCGCGCCGGTACTGTCTGCTCCGGTACTATGCGCCCAATCGAAAATCCGAGAGAAGCGTTTTAAAGCCAGAGATCCGCCCTTTCAAAATATACCAGAATTGTGCTTATCGGACCTGATTTGGAGGAACTGCTGCCTCCCAAAGTGGGCCTATTTCACCCCATTTGAAAGCCATTCGCGCTTTGAAGTTACCTCTATTCCGGGAGACGTAGCTCCGCCTCCTTACATCCGATCGACTGGATTCCGGTTTCCTTGAAAAGTAGAGATCTAGAGCTTTCCAACGAGGGGTCGATCAACCCTGTAGGCCCAAAGGCCCCGGCGTGGTGGGTAGGTGCGCGCCGGTACTGTCTGCTCCGGTACTATGCGCCCAATCGAAAATCCGAGAGAAGCGTTTTAAAGCCAGAGATCCGCCCTTTCAAAATATACCAGAATTGTGCTTCTCGGACCTGATTTGGAGGAACTGCGGCCTCCCAAAGTGGGCCTATTTCACCCCATTTGAAAGCCATTCGCGCTTTGAAGTTACCTCTCTTCCGGGAGACGTAGCTCCGCCTCCTTACATCCGATCGACTGGATTCCGGTTTCCTTGAAAAGTAGAGATCTAGAGCTTTCCAACGAGGGGTCGATCAACCCTGTAGGACCAAAGGCCCCGGCGTGGCGGGTAGGTGCGCGCCGGTACTGTCTGCTCCGGTACTATGCGCCCAATCGAAAATCCGAGAGAAGCGTTTCAAAGCCAGAGATCCGCCCTTTCAAAATATACCAGAATTGTGCTTCTCGGACCTGATTTGGAGGAACTGCTGCCTCCCAAAGTGGGCCTATTTCACCCCATTTGAAAGCCATTCGCGCTTTGAAGTTGCCTCTCTTCCGGTAGACGTAGCTCCGCCTCCTTACATCCGATCGACTGGATTCCGGTTTCCTTGAAAAGTAGAGATCTAGAGCTTTCCAACGAGGGGTCGATCAACCCTGTAGGCCCAAAGGCCCCGGCGTGGCGGGTAGGTGCGCGCCGGTACTGTCTGCTCCGGTACTATGCACCCAATCGAAAATCTGAGAGAAGCATTTTAAAGCCAGAAATCCGCCCTTTCAAAATATACCAGAATTGTGCTTCTCGGACCTGATTTGGAGGAACTGCGGCCTTCCAAAGTGGGCCTATTTCACCCCATTTGAAAGCCATTCGCCCTTTAAAGTTGCCTCTCTTCCGGAGACGTAGCTCCGCCTCCTTACATCCGATCGACTGGATTCCGGTTTCCTTGAAAAGTAGAGATCTAGAGCTTTCCAACGAGGGGTCGATCAACCCTGTAGGCCCAAAGGCCCCGGCGTGGCGGGTAGGTGCGCGCCGGTACTGTCTGCTCCGGTACTATGCGCCCAATCGAAAATCCGAGAGAAGCGTTTCAAAGCCAGAGATCCGCCCTTTCAAAATATAACATAATTCTGCTTCTCGGACCTGATTTGGAGGAGCTGTGGCCTTCCAAAGTGGGCCTATTTCACCCCATTTGAAAGCCATTCGCACTTTAAAGTTGCCTCTCTTCTGGGAGCCGTAGCTCCGCCTCCTTATGTCCGATCGACTGGATTCCGGTTTCCTTGAAAAGTAGAGATCTAGAGCTTTCCAACGAGGGGTCGATCAACCCTGTAGGCCCAAAGGCCCCGGCGTGGCGGGTAGGTGCGCGCCGGTACTGTCTGCTCCGGTACTATGCACCCAATCGAAAATCCGAGAGAAGCGTTTTAAAGCCAGAGATCCGCCCTTTCAAAATATACCAGAATTGTGCTTCTCGGACCTGATTTGGAGGAGCTGTCGGCCTCCCAAATTGGGCCTATTTCTCCCCATTTGAAAGCCATTCGCCCTTTTAAAGTTGCCTCTCTTCCGGGAGACGTAGCTCCGCCTCCTTACATCCGATCGACCGGATTCCGGTTTCCTTGAAAAGTAGAGATCTAGAGCTTTCCAACGAGGGGTCGATCAACCCTGTAGGCCCAAAGGCCCCGCGTGGCGGGTAGGTGTGCGCCTGTACTGTCTGCTCCGGTACTATGCGCCCAATCGAAAATCCGAGAGAAGCATTTTAAAGCCAGAGATCCGCCCTTTCAAAATATACCAGAATTGTGCTTCTCGGACCTGATTTGGAGGAGCTGCGGCCTCCCAAAGTGGGCCTATTTCACCCCATTTGAAAGCCATTCGCACTTTAAAGTTGCCTCTCTTCCGGGAGACGTAGCTCCGCCTCCTTACATCCGATCGACTGGATTCCGGTTTCCTTGAAAAGTAGAGATCTAGAGCTTTCCAACGAGGGGTTGATCAATCCTGTAGGCCCAAAGGCCCCGGCGTGGCGGGTAGGTGCGCGCCGGTACTGTCTGCTCCGGTACTATGCACCCAATCGAAAATCCGAGAGAAGCGTTTTAAAGCCAGAGATCCGCCCTTTCAAAATATACCAGAATTGTGCTTCTCGACCTGATTTGGAGGAACTACGGCCTTCCAAAATGGGCCTATTTCACCCCATTTGAAAGCCATTCGCCCTTTAAAGTTGCCTCTCTTCCGGGAGACGTAGCTCCGCCTCCTTACATCCGATCGACTGGATTCCGGTTTCCTTGAAAAGTAGAGATCTAGAGCTTTCCAACGAGGGGTCGATCAACCCTGTAGGCCCAAGGCCCCGGCGTGGCGGGTAGGTGCGCGCCGGTACTGTCTGCTCCGGTACTATGCGCCCAATCGAAAATCCGAGAGAAGCGTTTTAAAGCCAGAGATCCGCCCTTTCAAAATATACCAGAATTGTGCTTCTCGGACCTGATTTGGAGGAGCTGCGGCCTCCCAAAGTGGGCCTAATTCACCCCATTTGAAAGCCATTCGCCCTTTAAAGTTGCCTCTCTTCCGGGAGACGTAGCTCCGCCTCCTTACATCCGATCGACTGATTCCGGTTTCAATGAAAAGTAGAGATCTAGAGCTTTCCAACGAGGGGTCGAGCAACCCTGTAGGCCCAAAGGCCCCGGCGTGGCGGGTAGGTGCGCGCCGGTACTGTCTGCTCCGGTACTATGCGCCCAATCGAAAATCCGAGAGAAGCGTTTTAAAAGCCTGAGATCCGCCCTTTCAAAATATACCAGAATTGTGCTTCTCGGACCTGATTTGGAGGAGCTGCGGCCTCCCAAAGTGGGCCTATTTCACCCCATTTGAAAGCCATTCGCCCTTTAAGTTGCCTCTCTTCCGGGAGACGTAGCTCCGCCTCCTTACATCCGATCGACTGGATTCCGGTTTCCTTGAAAAGTAGAGATCTAGAGCTTTCCAACGAGGGGTCGATCAACCCTGTAGGCCCAAAGGCCCCGGCGTGGCGGGTAGGTGCGCGCCGGTACTGTCTGCTCCGGTACTATGCGCCAATCGAAAATCCGAGAGAAGCGTTTTAAAGCCAGAGATCCGCCCTTTTTAAAATATACCAGAATTGTGCTTCTCGGACCTGATTTGGAGGAGCTGCGGCCTCCCAAAGTGGGCCTATTTCACCCCATTTGAAAGCCATTCGCCCTTTAAAGTTGCCTCTCTTCCTGGAGACGTAGCTCCGCCTCCTTACATCCAATCGACTGGATTCCGGTTTCCTTGAAAAGTAGAGATCTAGAGCTTTCCAAAGAGGGGTCGATCAACCCTGTAGGCCCAAAGGCCCCGGCGTGGCGGGTAGGTGCGCGCCGGTACTGTCTGCTCTGGTACTATGCGCCCAATCGAAAATCCGAGAGAAGCGTTTTAAAGCCAGAGATCCGCCCTTTCAAAATATACCAGAATTGTGCTTCTCGGACCTGATTTGGAGGAGCTGCGGCCTCCCAAAGTGGGGCCTATTTCACCCCCATTTGAAAGCCATTCGA